>NC_133585.1:56976524-57089428 GCF_964106895.1 Numenius arquata
TCCAACAGGGTAGGTTTAGACTGGACGTTAGGAAAGAATGTTTCACAGAGGGAGTGGTCGGGCATTGGAACAGGCTACCCAGGGAGGTGGTCGAGTCACCATCCCTGGATGTGTTTAAGAACCGTCGAGATGTGGTGTTGGGGGATATGGTGTAGGGGAGAACTTTGTAGAGTAGGGTAGATGGTTGGACTCGATGATCCCAAGGGTCTCTTGCAACCTAGACGATTCTATGATTCTATGAAAAGCAGCCCCTTCCCCCGTTTCCCCTCCCGCCCTGGGGAGCTGGATCGGTGCAGCGGGACAGGAGGAAAAAAACCCAGCCCCGTTTTCCTGCAGGGACGCAAAGCTCCCCGATGTCTCTGTGGTGGATAAGGCGGCACCCCCGCCTGCCTTCCTGGACGCCGGCGGACTGGCTGCTGTCGCCCCCACGGCCCCCGGGGCCACGCGCAGAGCGCCGCGGCGTCCCTGGGGCTGGTTGCGGGGCGAACACCGGAGGTTTTTGGCGCCGAGGCGACGGCTGCGGCTGCCCGGACTGCGAGCGGGGACAGGGCAGAGAGCGGGAAGGCCTGCCCGCCGGTAAGTGGTCACGGTCCCTGGGTGGAGGGAAGCGGGCTGAGAGCGGTCACCGCTCATGGCCCCGGTGAGGTCTCAGAGGGGGACAAGGAAGGGGGCGTGGGCGCTGTCCGGCTGCCCGGTGCTTTCCGCCCGCTGCGGACCGGTCCGCAGCGATTTCTGGGCTGGCCGCCGTTTTCCCCCCGGCCCCCTCCGGTTCCGGAGCGGCTCGGCCCGCCCATACCGCGCGCCCATTGGTCGCGGTGCCGTAAGCGGCGCCCGTCCTCTAGGAGCCACCGTCCCATTGGTCGATCGCGCCGTCAATCTCCAGCGCCTCCCAGTCCGGCCAATCGGAGCGCGGCAGGCGATCCGACCAATCGGAGCGGGGCGGTCGCGTTGTGATTGGCTCGTCCTCCTGTCAATCCGCCCGGGGGCGGTTGCCATGGTGAGGAAGCCCCGCCCGGTCGCGCATGCGCAGTAGTAAGGACGGCGCCGCCCTCACTACTGCGCATGCGCCACAGGGCGGGGCGTCCTCACCATGGCAACCGCCCCCTGGCGGATTGACAGGAGGACGAGCCAATCACAGCGCGACCGCCGCGCTCCGATTGGTCGGATCGCCTGCCGCGCTCCGATTGGCCGGGGTGGGAGGCGCTGAAGATTGACGGCGCGACCGACCAATGGGACGGGCTCCCCGAGGACGGAAGCCGCTTCCGGCGCCGTGACCAATGGGCGCGCCGCATGGGCGGGCCGAGCCGCTCCGGAAGCGGAGGGGGCCGGGGGAAAATGGCGGCGCGCGCAGAAGCGGCTGCGGCGCGGCGCGGACCGCACCGCACCGCACCGGACCGGCGCGGGCGGAAAGCACCGGGCAGCCGGACAGCGTCGCGGTGCCGCTGGACAGCGTCGCGGTGCCGCTGGACAGCGTCGCGGTGCCGCTGGACAGCGTCGCGAGGCAGCTGGACAGCGTCGAGGCCAGTGGGGGGGCGCGGGGAAGGCGGCCGGGGTCCCGAGGCGGCTCCGAGGGGAGACGGCGTTGCGGGGGGGCGGGCTGAGGCGTCTGGGGAGGTGCTCGCGGCTCCTGGGGCTGGCAAACGGGCTCGCGTGGCTGGTGTTGGGGCTTCAGCCGGAGAGGGAGTCGTGTGGCTTTGGGCTGAGGGGCGGGGGTGGAGTCCGGCGTTTTGGGGACTTGAGCAGAGGCTCAGCGGCTGGGTTTTGGGGCTCGGAAGGGGGCAGTAAGTGATGCGGTTTGGGGGCGGAGAGCAGAAGCCGTTTTGGCTGGTTCTGCACGGGGGGTGGGCAGGAGGGCGTTGGGGGCTGCGGGGGAAAGCAGGGGCTGGGCGGGCTGCGGGGTGCTCAAACAGCAGGTGAGGTTTTCAAATCTGCAACTTGTAACTGTTGCAGCTTTGTTCTGGCTTCCTCCATTTTTGCAAAAGCTTCTGTTGCTAGACAGAGCATTCCTCTGTGTATCAGCTACTTGAGCTAGTTTATTTCAATGCGTCTGATCAGGTTTGTCTGTTCAGCAAAGTGGCATTTAAAGGTGACGTTTCACCGGATGCCAGCGGCTGTGCCTTATTTCCAGTATAAAGATGTATTCCCCAAATATCAGAGTGGGATATAACAACTGCAGCTGGTCAAAAGTAACACTGAAATGCAAAATTTAGAATTTCTTTTTTCCCATTGGCTCCTCCTCAGTATGAACACAAAGTTAATTTCTATTCTTAATTCCTATTTATGCTACATATATGAAGGATGAACGCGAGGAAAGGAGACCATAAAATACTGGCCTATTGCTATTTGTATGCTGTGCTTTGAACAGAAGAGACAAAACTGTCCTTTTTGTGAAATAATACTGGCTGTATCAGTGCCGTCCTCGTGTTTTTATTCAAAAATGTGAGATTTGTTGCCCCGAATGGTGAGAGTAGTTTTTGTTAATGGAAGTCGCAAGAGGTTCTGCCACCTTAAAAACCATAGAATCGTAGAATGGTTAGAGTTGGAAGGGACCTTCAAGATCATCGTGTTGCAGCCCCCCTGCCTTGGGCAGGGACGCCTCCACTAGAGCGGGTTGCTCAAAGCCCCGTCCAGCCTGGCCTTAAACACTTCCAGGGATGGGGCATCCACAGCTTCCCCGGGCAACCTGTTCCAGTGCCTCACCACCCTCACGGTAAAGAATTTCCTCCTAACATCTAGTCTGAATCTCCCCTCTTCCGATTTAAAACCGTTACCCCTTGTCCTGTCGCTACCTTTCCCGACAGAGAGTCCCTCTCCGGCTCTCCCGTAGGCTCCCTTCAGATATTGGAAGGCTGCTCTGAGGTCTCCCCGGAGCCTTCTCTTCTCCAGGCTGAACAACCCCAGCTCTCTCAGTCTCTCTTCACAGGGGAGGTGCTCCGTCCCTCCGATGGTTTTCGTGGCCCTCCGCTGGGCCCCTTCCAACAGGTCCACGTCCTTCCCGTGTCGAGGACTCCAAAGCTGGACACCGTACGCCAGGTGGGGTCTCGCGTGCGCAGAGTAGAGGGGGGTAGAATCGCCTCCCGTGACCCGCTGGCCACGCTTCTCTTGATGCAGCCCAGGGTGGGGTTGGCTTTCTGGGCTGCCAGCGCGCGTTGCCGGCTCGTACTGACATGTAATAATGCTACTGACGTACCGTTAGCAGCCTCGTGTTAAAAGAAGCGAGAAGCTGTAATATCCTTAATTTAGACAGTTTTTACGTGAAATGGTGCATCCTCACTGTTTTGTCACTTTCAGGAGCGAGCAATTGACCGAGAGCAGGAGAGAGACCTTTTCCAGCAAGAGATAGGGAAGCCGGAACAACAGCTTAAGGTTCCACAAAGGATTCGGCCTGTCAGCGAGCATCAAACCGGAGAGGTAACGCGCGCTATTGCTTGTACTCAAGGGATCTAAATGGTACGCTGACAGCCGTTCGGATACCCTAGGGAAGCTGTTTTATGGTGTCCCTAACCTGCATCCGTTCGCAAGGCAGGAAAGGAAATCCCCCGAGATGAAAGGCTACGGTGTCGGGGGAACGTGGGGAAAGTGTGTTCTGGGTGTTTTTTGAGTCGGTCGGTTGGATGTTTTTAGTAGCAGACACACAGAAGCCTCGTAACTTTCAAAAAGACTCCCTCGCGTAACTTAATTTAGAAAATGGGGTTTTCAAAAGCCCGTGGAAACATTCAGGACTCCTGTAGCGATTCCCCCTGCTCTTGCGTCCTTTTGTGACATCCTGTTGGTAGCACGGGTACGGGCACCGCAGGAACGCAGTGACCAAGGGGTCACAGCCGAGACGTAGCGGCGCTCTCTGCGTGCGCCTCCCCGGGAGACGTCTGTCTCCCCTGAAACAATCTGGTGACCGCAGAAGGGCAGCTCGAGGAAGTCACAGCAACCTCTTAGGCCCAGCAAAAGCCAGAAAAGCGACAGCGGTGCAAACGCTGTGTGTTGTGAAGCTTTTTGCCTGTCTTGTTTGGTGACCTTTGGGTCAATTGAACTGCATTTTATTTTTTGGTGGGTTTTCTCCTGTCTTGCTTTTAGAGCAAGGCTGATATTTTTGCGTGATTCTCTCGCCCGATTTTCAGTCTTCAGCTTCTTCTCAGGTGGCACTGCGATTTTCAAAGAAAAGCTCTTCCTTTCGGTTCAGTTCAGTTGCTGTCGTTCGGTTCTTAAATGGTAGCAACGTTTAGTATTCTATATTAGATAGTTTATGACCACAGACAGTAATGGGACATACATGGATAGACGTGAAATGTAAGTTGTCAAAATATTTATTGCCTTACAATTCTCGGAGGTAGGGGTGTGTTTCCTGGGGTTTTGAAATCTATTTCACTAAAAAGGTTTGTAACAAATCCTGCAAAGTGTTCAGCCCGTACCGGGCGACCTGGCTGTCGTCAGCCTGTGCGTACAAGGAGTGGTGGGCCATTAGCCGAATGTGTGTTAACCGACACGCGTGGAGCAATTCCGCATCCGTCTGCTTCTGTGGCAAAGCGGGTGCCCGCTCCTGTCCTACGGACACGTTCCACAGAGGGGGGAGGCACAATTAGTTTTCCTGAATCCGGGATGTTCGTTTTGAGTTCGTTTTGTGATGCGTCTCCTCATAATTTGAGGCATGGGTAGCGTGTGAATTCCTAGTTAAAATTCTCACAGTTAAAAAGGCAAAACTTCTCCCGAGAAAAAAAATTTCAAATTTGATTGCATAATGAAACGAGGCCTGTTTTTCTGCACAGAAACGATTTGTGGGAATCGTCCTGAATTACAAGCGTGTATACCCAGATGTGTACACTCCAAGTTGGCAGATAGGCTGCAGCAGCAATGTAAAGCATGCTTTAAGGTGAAAGATGGCTGTAACTGTGATGAAAACTTTAAGGTTCGTACTAGATGCTTTTAAAGTAGGATTTTTCACAGGCAGGCGCAGCGGCAATTTTAGAGCCGAGTGGTGCCGAATATTACCCATTTACAGACAGAATTCTCGGTACTGTCTTAGATTTACATGGAATTTCTATCAAATGAGCCACCTAGCCTTCCTATATAGTATATTTTGGTGCCCCGATATTACTTGGCGTATTTCATAAGTATACCTTTTATGGCCGTTTCTCGTGCTTTTCCGAGAGAGCTGCTTTACTTTTTCATAGTTGCACGGTTTTTGAATGCCTCTTCTGCCTTTCAGATCTTCTCTTTCTCCTACGCCTTAAATACTCGTACAAGAACGTGCAGAAAATGTTATGTGCAGCTGTAACGTGCTTTGGGGTTTTTTTTGGTAGGATGAAATGGAAATACTGGGACTGGCGATCCAGAAGTCTGAAGAAGCCACCGTAAAGGACCGTCCCAGTGACTACCGTCGAGTTAGGATTATTAAAAGCACCAAAGCGACACGCTCGTAGAGATGGGGACTACCTCTGGACACGTGTTAATCCCGGTCAGGTGTCCTCGGGATACAGATGGTCTGCGCTTCCTGCTCTGACAAGACAGAAGCGATGAGCTTCAGGATGAGCTCCTGAAGACAAGAAAGAGGCCAGGTGCCGGGGTTCTTGTCTCTTTGTTTGTTTGTTTGTTTGTTTGTTTTGGGCGGGGGGTGGCGGGCGGGCGGGCGGGCGTGTGGCTTCCAAAACAGGGTGCGCGGTTGACTGCAGGTGGCAGCCTGCAGAGCTCTTTTGCTGCCTGACCTCGCCTTTTCTTTGTCACTCCTCTTTCATGGCATCTGCGCTGAAAGCCGGGGCGGTCAACGAAGAGACGTGGACAAAACGGGACGAACCGGCGCCGCTTCTGCCTGTTTTCCAGGCTTTGCCACGAACCAAGGAGCATCATCAGCCTCGTCACTGGTGGCGGCGAGTCCTGAGGTGGCTTAGGTGAGTCGAGCCTTCCAGGAACGTCCGTTGTCCGTAGCCTACGGCGTGTCATTTGGACGTCAGTCGGAAGGAGGTTTCCCTTTCTGAAAGGGCACCGGTTTCTCGTGCCAAGCGGTTGCCTCTCCTGAAGTTCCCACGAGAGGGGATCCTCGGAGACGATGCGCTGGGCAGCAGAAGTCATCAGCGAGGAGACGTCGCGCGCTCTATTAAATAGGGACAAAAAGAAAGACGATGTCCTTCCAAAGGCCCGAGCGCGGCACCTCTTCCGACGGCCGATGGCATGGCCGGCCTTTGGGCTCTGGGTCCCCCGTAACAGCGGGGACGCGGCCAAACCCTGTTCCTCTGCGTGTTCGGCACAGCCAAAAGCCTTGGCCGGTCCGCCGGTCGTTTTCGGTAGCCTGGTGGACTGCGGCACCGGGGATTGGATTTCCCCCCGCCAAAAGTACAGCCGTTTGGGGAATCTCTTACCTTCCTGGTTTTTTCTATCGTAAAGGAGACTTTAAAAAAAGGGTTAAAGTCGTATAACGTGCAAACTGACTTGCAGGCTTTAAACGGCAACCGTCCACCGGCTGTAGCCTACAGCGTCTTAGGCGTCCCTAAGCGGCGAGGTATTTGTTCCAAATCTTTGAAAAGAGAGGCGACTGAAGGTAACGGGTTGGGTTTTTGGTTGGGTTTTTTTTCTAGTTTTTTTGTTTTTTGTTTTTCCCCCCCCTTTTCTTTAGGCGGAGCGCTCTGAAGAACCTGATTTCTGCCTGGCTTTCAGCGTCGCGTTTCCCCGGCAGTGCGGTAGCATCTCTCTCGGGCAGTGCCGCCGGCCAGATGTCCCTCCTCCTTGGGTAGGAGAGAAAGCAGCCCCCGGTCAAATGACAACTGCGCGTTCTGGAGACGGAGAGCGCAACGGTGGGGGTTCGGAGCTGTGCCAGTTGAATTAGCGCCGAAGAAAAAACCCGAGGCTTTTCTAGCGTGAGTATTTTTCTTGGCCGTATCTAAACGCGCGCAGAGCTTTCCAGCGGCAGGGAAAGGGAAGGGAGGAGGCGCTTCCCCCCAGCGGGCGGAGGGTTTGTTACGCTGTTAGGCTGAGAAGGTGTTGCAAGTGGCACGGGTCAGTCTGAATAGGGACCTGAAGCGTCGGGATGGCTCCGGCTTTGGCAGGCCGTGCCGTCTTTGGAGCGGAGCTGTTTCCCCGCAATCCTCCTGTAGCTCAGCTCCTGTCCTGTCCCTCGGCCGGAGGGAATTCCTCTACTCTCTTCGGTGCTCTTTCGTTTGATGATGCTGATCTCCGGTTGGGGTTTGCTGTTTGTTTTGCAGGTGCCTCGTTGTCCGCGTCTCGTGCTGCTCGACAGACGCCCCGGCCCGGGTTTGCAGCCGGTGGTGGAGCCGCCTGAGGGGAAGGGGCCAGCCCTGGGTCTGGTCGTTCGGTGCATTTTTTGGGGCGAATTAAAAAAACCGGTGTGTGTGTGGGGGGTGGTGGTGGTGTGATGATGTCATTTGGGGCAGCCGGATGTCAGCGGGGGAGCGACGGTGCGGCGGAGGAGCAGGTGAGTGGGGGTTAAGTGGGGTTCCCCCCACAAGAGGGTGGGTCACGGCCCCCAAACGCCTGAAAACTTGGTGCGGGGCAGGTGGTTGGGGTTTTGGGCGGTGGTGTTTAAAAAATGTTAAAAGCTGTATATGCGGGGGTGAGGCATTGGAGTAGAGAACAATCTCTCATTTTTCTGTGTGTTGAAAAATAATATTCCCTTACGTATATAAAAGGAGTTCAAAATACCAACCCGTATCTCTAAGGATTCTGTATTATTTAATGGGAGTTTAGACGACGGAAAGATTTTTTAAAAGATTTATTTATAAAGAGAGATTGAAGCGTCAAAGCGGATGTCTGGACAGGTCGCTAGTCCAATTGGATGTTGTCTATCGTGCGTGTTAATCTGTAAGTCTAAACAGATGTGACTCTTAGCAGACGTTCTGTCGAAGTGTATCAAGAGCATCCGTTTTCCCTAAGTCTTACCCACGGGTCGGTCAGTGCGGAGGCGTAAACGCCTGTGCTGTAGATGGTTCCAGACTGCAAAGAGAGCCTATCGCTAGAAGGGATTTCCAAACTGGCCCTCCCCTCTGCTCTCTCTTGCCGGCGTCCAAGCGCTTTCAAAAGCGCTTTAAGCAGGAGTGTTGATTCCCAGGAGGATAGGGAAGCTCTACAGAGAGACTTAGGTAGATTGGATCGTTGGGCCAACATCAGTGGTATGAGTTTCAACAAGGGCGAGCGCCAGGTTCTGCGCGTGGGCCACAATAACCCCGAGCAGCGCTACAGGCTTGGGGAAATGTGGCTGGAAAACCACCTGGAAGAAAGAGACCTGGGGGTTCTAATGGACAAGCGGCTGAACGTGAGCCGGCAGTGTGCCCAGGTGGCCACGAAAGCCAACGGCATCCTGGCTTGTATTAGAAACAGCGTGAGCAGCAGAAGTAGGGAGGCGATTGTGCCCCTGTACTCGGCACTGGTGAGGCCACACCTGGAGTATTGCGTCCGGTTTTGGGCACCTCAATCCAAGAGAGATGTCGAGGTGCTGGAGCGAGTGCAGAGGAGGGCAACGAAGCTGGTGAAGGGCCTGGAAAACAAATCCTATGAAGAGCGGTTGAAGGAGCTGGGACTGTTTAGTATGAGGAAGAGGGGGCTGAGGGGAGACCTCGTCACTCTAAACCTACTTGAAAGGACACTGTAGAGAGGTCGGTGCTGGTCTCCTGGCACGGGTAGGTAATGACAGAACGAGAGGGAACGGCTTCAAGCTCCAACGGGGTAGGTTTAGACTGGACATTAGGAAAGAATGTTTCACAGAGGGAGTGGTCGGGCATTGGAACAGGCTACCCAGGGAGGTGGTCGAGTCACCATCCCTGGATGTGTTTAAGAACCGTCGAGATGTGGTGTTGGGGGATATGGTGTAGGGGAGAACTTTGTAGAGTAGGGTAGATGGTTGGACTCGATGATCCCAAGGGTCTCTTGCAACCTAGACGATTCTATGATTCTATGAAAAGCAGCCCCTTCCCCCGTTTCCCCTCCCGCCCTGGGGAGCTGGATCGGTGCAGCGGGACAGGAGGAAAAAAACCCAGCCCCGTTTTCCTGCAGGGACGCAAAGCTCCCCGATGTCTCTGTGGTGGATAAGGCGGCACCCCCGCCTGCCTTCCTGGACGCCGGCGGACTGGCTGCTGTCGCCCCCACGGCCCCCGGGGCCACGCGCAGAGCGCCGCGGCGTCCCTGGGGCTGGTTGCGGGGCGAACACCGGAGGTTTTTGGCGCCGAGGCGACGGCTGCGGCTGCCCGGACTGCGAGCGGGGACAGGGCAGAGAGCGGGAAGGCCTGCCCGCCGGTAAGTGGTCACGGTCCCTGGGTGGAGGGAAGCGGGCTGAGAGCGGTCACCGCTCATGGCCCCGGTGAGGTCTCAGAGGGGGACAAGGAAGGGGGCGTGGGCGCTGTCCGGCTGCCCGGTGCTTTCCGCCCGCTGCGGACCGGTCCGCAGCGATTTCTGGGCTGGCCGCCGTTTTCCCCCGGCCCCCTCCGGTTCCGGAGCGGCTCGGCCCGCCCATACCGCGCGCCCATTGGTCGCGGTGCCGTAAGCGGCGTCCGTCCTCTAGGAGCCCCCGTCCCATTGGTCGATCGCGCCGTCAATCTCCAGCGCCTCCCAGTCCGGCCAATCGGAGCGCGGCAGGCGATCCGACCAATCGGAGCGGGGCGGTCGCGTTGTGATTGGCTCGTCTTCCTGTCAATCCGCCCGGGGGCGGTTGCCATGGTGAGGAAGCCCCGCCCGGTCGCGCATGCGCAGTAGTAAGGACGGCGCCGCCCTCACTACTGCGCATGCGCCACAGGGCGGGGCGTCCTCACCATGGCAACCGCCCCCTGGCGGATTGACAGGAGGACGAGCCAATCACAGCGCGACCGCCGCGCTCCGATTGGTCGGATCGCCTGCCGCGCTCCGATTGGCCGGGGTGGGAGGCGCTGAAGATTGACGGCGCGACCGACCAATGGGACGGGCTCCCCGAGGACGGAAGCCGCTTCCGGCGCCGTGACCAATGGGCGCGCCGCATGGGCGGGCCGAGCCGCTCCGGAAGCGGAGGGGGCCGGGGGAAAATGGCGGCGCGCGCAGAAGCGGCTGCGGCGCGGCGCGGACCGCACCGCACCGCACCGCACCGGACCGGCGCGGGCGGAAAGCACCGGGCAGCCGGACAGCGTCGCGGTGCCGCTGGACAGCGTCGCGGTGCCGCTGGACAGCGTCGCGGTGCCGCTGGACAGCGTCGCGAGGCAGCTGGACAGCGTCGAGGCCAGTGGGGGGGCGCGGGGAAGGCGGCCGGGGTCCCGAGGCGGCTCCGAGGGGAGACGGCGTTGCGGGGGGGGCGGGCTGAGGCGTCTGGGGAGGTGCTCGCGGCTCCCGGGGCTGGCAAACGGGCTCGCGTGGCTGGTGTTGGGGCTTCAGCCGGAGAGGGAGTCGTGTGGCTTTGGGCTGAGGGGCGGGGGTGGAGTCCGGCGTTTTGGGGACTCGAGCAGAGGCTCAGCGGCTGGGTTTTGGGGCTCGGAAGGGGGCAGTAAGTGATGCGGTTTGGGGGCGGAGAGCAGAAGCCGTTTTGGCTGGTTCTGCACGGGGGGTGGGCAGGAGGGCGTTGGGGGCTGCGGGGGAAAGCAGGGGCTGGGCGGGCTGCGGGGTGCTCAAACAGCAGGTGAGGTTTTCAAATCTGCAACTTGTAACTGTTGCAGCTTTGTTCTGGCTTCCTCCATTTTTGCAAAAGCTTCTGTTGCTAGACAGAGCATTCCTCTGTGTATCAGCTACTTGAGCTAGTTTATTTCAATGCGTCTGATCAGGTTTGTCTGTTCAGCAAAGTGGCATTTAAAGGTGACGTTTCACCGGATGCCAGCGGCTGTGCCTTATTTCCAGTATAAAGATGTATTCCCCAAATATCAGAGTGGGATATAACAACTGCAGCTGGTCAAAAGTAACACTGAAATGCAAAATTTAGAATTTCTTTTTTCCCATTGGCTCCTCCTCAGTATGAACACAAAGTTAATTTCTATTCTTAATTCCTATTTATGCTACATATATGAAGGATGAACGCGAGGAAAGGAGACCATAAAATACTGGCCTATTGCTATTTGTATGCTGTGCTTTGAACAGAAGAGACAAAACTGTCCTTTTTGTGAAATAATACTGGCTGTATCAGTGCCGTCCTCGTGTTTTTATTCAAAAATGTGAGATTTGTTGCCCCGAATGGTGAGAGTAGTTTTTGTTAATGGAAGTCGCAAGAGGTTCTGCCACCTTAAAAACCATAGAATCATAGAATGGTTAGAATTGGAAGGGACCTTCAAGACCATCGTGTTGCAGCCCCCCTGCCTTGGGCAGGGACGCCTCCACTAGAGCGGGTTGCTCAAAGCCCCGTCCAGCCTGGCCTTAAACACTTCCAGGGATGGGGCATCCACAGCTTCCCCGGGCAACCTGTTCCAGTGCCTCACCACCCTCACGGTAAAGAATTTCCTCCTAACATCTAGTCTGAATCTCCCCTCTTCCGATTTAAAACCGTTACCCCTTGTCCTGTCGCTACCTTTCCCGACAGAGAGTCCCTCTCCGGCTCTCCCGTAGGCTCCCTTCAGATATTGGAAGGCTGCTCTGAGGTCTCCCCGGAGCCTTCTCTTCTCCAGGCTGAACAACCCCAGCTCTCTCAGTCTCTCTTCACAGGGGAGGTGCTCCGTCCCTCCGATGGTTTTCGTGGCCCTCCGCTGGGCCCCTTCCAACAGGTCCACGTCCTTCCCGTGTCGAGGACTCCAAAGCTGGACACCGTACTCCAGGTGGGGTCTCGCGTGCGCAGAGTAGAGGGGGGTAGAATCGCCTCCCGTGACCCGCTGGCCACGCTTCTCTTGATGCAGCCCAGGGTGGGGTTGGCTTTCTGGGCTGCCAGCGCGCGTTGCCGGCTCGTACTGACGTGTAATAATGCTACTGATGTACCGTTAGCAGCCTCGTGTTAAAAGAAGCAAGAAGCTGTAATATCCTTAATTTAGACAGTTTTTACGTGAAATGGTGCATCCTCACTGTTTTGTCACTTTCAGGAGCGAGCAATTGACCGAGAGCACGAGAGAGACCTTTTCCAGCAAGAGATAGGGAAGCCGGAACAACAGCTTAAGGTTCCACAAAGGATTCGGCCTGTCAGCGAGCATCAAACCGGAGAGGTAACGCGCGCTATTGCTTGTACTCAAGGGATCTAAATGGTACGCTGACAGCCGTTCGGATACCCTAGGGAAGCTGTTTTATGGTGTCCCTAACCTGCATCCGTTCGCAAGGCAGGAAAGGAAATCCCCCGAGATGAAAGGCTACGGTGTCGGGGGAACGTGGGGAAAGTGTGTTCTGGGTGTTTTTTGAGTCGGTCGGTTGGATGTTTTTAGTAGCAGACACACAGAAGCCTCGTAACTTTCAAAAAGACTCCCTCGCGTAACTTAATTTAGAAAATGGGGTTTTCAAAAGCCCGTGGAAACATTCAGGACTCCTGTAGCGATTCCCCCTGCTCTTGCGTCCTTTTGTGACATCCTGTTGGTAGCACGGGTACGGGCACCGCAGGAACGCAGTGACCAAGGGGTCACAGCCGAGACGTAGCGGCGCTCTCTGCGTGCGCCTCCCCGGGAGACGTCTGTCTCCCCTGAAACAATCTGGTGACCGCAGAAGGGCAGCTCGAGGAAGTCACAGCAACCTCTTAGGCCCAGCAAAAGCCAGAAAAGCGACAGCGGTGCAAACGCTGTGTATTGTGAAGCTTTTTGCCTGTTTTGTTTGGTGACCTTTGGGTCAATTAAACTGCATTTTATTTTTTGGTGGGTTTTCTCCTGTCTTGCTTTTAGAGCAAGGCTGATATTTTTGCGTGATTCTCTCGCCCGATTTTCAGTCTTCAGCTTCTTCTCGGGTGGCACTGCGATTTTCAAAGAAAAGCTCTTCCTTTCGGTTCAGTTCAGTTGCTGTCGTTCGGTTCTTAAATGGTAGCAACGTTTAGTATTCTATATTAGATAGTTTATGACCACAGACAGTAATGGGACATACATGGATAGACGTGAAATGTAAGTTGTCAAAATATTTATTGCCCTACAATTCTCGGAGGTAGGGGTGTGTTTCCTGGGGTTTCAAAATCTATTTCACTAAAAAGGTTTGTAACAAATCCTGCAAAGTGTTCAGCCCGTACCGGGCGACCTGGCTGTCGTCAGCCTGTGCGTACAAGGAGTGGTGGGCCATTAGCCGAATGTGTGTTAACCGACACGCGTGGAGCAATTCCGCATCCGTCTGCTTCTGTGGCAAAGCGGGTGCCCGCTCCTGTCCTACGGACACGTTCCACAGAGGGGGGAGGCACAATTAGTTTTCCTGAATCCGGGATGTTCGTTTTGAGTTCGTTTTGTGATGCGTCTCCTCATAATTTGAGGCATGGGCAGCGTGTGAATTCCTAGTTAAAATTCTCACAGTTAAAAAGGCAAAACTTCTCCCGAGGAAAAAAATTTCAAATTTGATTGCATAATGAAACGAGGCCTGTTTTTCTGCACAGAAACGATTTGTGGGAATCGTCCTGAATTACAAGCGTGTATACCCAGATGTGTACACTCCAAGTTGGCAGATAGGCTGCAGCAGCAATGTAAAGCATGCTTTAAGGTGAAAGATGGCTGTAACTGTGATGAAAACGTTAAGGTTCGTACTAGATGCTTTTAAAGTAGGATTTTTCACAGGCAGGCGCAGCGGCAATTTTAGAGCCGAGTGGTGCCGAATATTACCCATTTACAGACAGAATTCTCGGTACTGTCTTAGATTTACATGGAATTTCTATCAAATGAGCCACCTAGCCTTCCTATATAGTATATTTTGGTGCCCCGATATTACTTGGCGTATTTCATAAGTATACCTTTTATGGCCGTTTCTCGTGCTTTTCCGAGAGAGCTGCTTTACTTTTTCATAGTTGCACGGTTTTTGAATGCCTCTTCTGCCTTTCAGATCTTCTCTTTCTCCTACGCCTTAAATACTCGTACAAGAACGTGCAGAAAATGTTATGTGCAGCTGTAACGTGGTTTGGGTTTTTTTTTGGTAGGATGAAATGGAAATACTGGGACTGGCGATCCAGAAGTCTGAAGAAGCCACCGTAAAGGACCGTCCCAGTGACTACCGTCGAGTTAGGATTATTAAAAGCACCAAAGCGACACGCTCGTAGAGATGGGGACTACCTCTGGACACGTGTTAATCCCGGTCAGGTGTCCTCGGGATACAGATGGTCTGCGCTTCCTGCTCTGACAAGACAGAAGCGATGAGCTTCAGGATGAGCTCCTGAAGACAAGAAAGAGGCCAGGTGCCGGGGTTCTTGTCTCTTTCTTTGTTTGTTTGTTTGTTTGTTTTGGGCGGGGGGTGGCGGGCGGGCGGGCGGGCGTGTGGCTTCCAAAACAGGGTGCGCGGTTGACTGCAGGTGGCAGCCTGCAGAGCTCTTTTGCTGCCTGACCTCGCCTTTTCTTTGTCACTCCTCTTTCATGGCATCTGCGCTGAAAGCCGGGGCGGTCAACGAAGAGACGTGGACAAAACGGGACGAACCGGCGCCGCTTCTGCCTGTTTTCCAGGCTTTGCCACGAACCAAGGAGCATCATCAGCCTCGTCACTGGTGGCGGCGAGTCCTGAGGTGGCTTAGGTGAGTCGAGCCTTCCAGGAACGTCCGTTGTCCGTAGCCTACGGCGTGTCATTTGGACGTCAGTCGGAAGGAGGTTTCCCTTTCTGAAAGGGCACCGGTTTCTCGTGCCAAGCGGTTGCCTCTCCTGAAGTTCCCACGAGAGGGGATCCTCGGAGACGATGCGCTGGGCAGCAGAAGTCATCAGCGAGGAGACGTCGCGCGCTCTATTAAATAGGGACAAAAAGAAAGACGATGTCCTTCCAAAGGCCCGAGCGCGGCACCTCTTCCGACGGCCGATGGCATGGCCGGCCTTTGGGCTCTGGGTCCCCCGTAACAGCGGGGACACGGCCAAACCCTGTTCCTCTGCGTGTTCGGCACAGCCAAAAGCCTTGGCCGGTCCGCCGGTCGTTTTCGGTAGCCTGGTGGATTGCGGCACCGGGGATTGGATTTCCCCCCGCCAAAAGTACAGCCGTTTGGGGAATCTCTTACCTTCCTGGTTTTTTCTATCGTAAAGGAGACTTTAAAAAAAGGGTTAAAGTCGTATAACGTGCAAACTGACTTGCAGGCTTTAAACGGCAACCGTCCACCGGCTGTAGCCTACAGCGTCTTAGGCGTCCCTAAGCGGCGAGGTATTTGTTCCAAATCTTTGAAAAGAGAGGCGACTGAAGGTAACGGGTTGGGTTTTTGGTTGGGTTTTTTTTCTAGTTTTTTTGTTTTTTGTTTTTCCCCCCCCTTTTCTTTAGGCGGAGCGCTCTGAAGAACCTGATTTCTGCCTGGCTTTCAGCGTCGCGTTTCCCCGGCAGTGCGGTAGCATCTCTCTCGGGCAGTGCCGCCGGCCAGATGTCCCTCCTCCTTGGGTAGGAGAGAAAGCAGCCCCCGGTCAAATGACAACTGCGCGTTCTGGAGACGGAGAGCGCAACGGTGGGGGTTCGGAGCTGTGCCAGTTGAATTAGCGCCGAAGAAAAAGTCCGAGGCTTTTCTAGCGTGAGTATTTTTCTTGGCCGTATCTAAACGCGCGCAGAGCTTTCCAGCGGCAGGGAAAGGGAAGGGAGGAGGCGCTTCCCCCCAGCGGGCGGAGGGTTTGTTACGCTGTTAGGCTGAGAAGGTGTTGCAAGTGGCACGGGTCAGTCTGAATAGGGACCTGAAGCGTCGGGATGGCTCCGGCTTTGGCAGGCCGTGCCGTCTTTGGAGCGGAGCTGTTTCCCCGCAATCCTCCTGTAGCTCAGCTCCTGTCCTGTCCCTCGGCCGGAGGGAATTCCTCTACTCTCTTCGGTGCTCTTTCGTTTGATGATGCTGATCTCCGGTTGGGGTTTGCTGTTTGTTTTGCAGGTGCCTCGTTGTCCGCGTCTCGTGCTGCTCGACAGACGCCCCGGCCCGGGTTTGCAGCCGGTGGTGGAGCCGCCTGAGGGGAAGGGGCCAGCCCTGGGTCTGGTCGTTCGGTGCATTTTTTGGGGCGAATTAAAAAAACCGGTGTGTGTGTGGGGGGTGGTGGTGGTGTGATGATGTCATTTGGGGCAGCCGGATGTCAGCGGGGGAGCGACGGTGCGGCGGAGGAGCAGGTGAGTGGGGGTTAAGTGGGGTTCCCCCCACAAGAGGGTGGGTCACGGCCCCCAAACGCCTGAAAACTTGGTGCGGGGCAGGTGGTTGGGGTTTTGGGCGGTGGTGTTTAAAAAATGTTAAAAGCTGTATATGCGGGGGTGAGGCATTGGAGTAGAGAACAATCTCTCATTTTTCTGTGTGTTGAAAAATAATATTCCCTTACGTATATAAAAGGAGTTCCAAATACCAACCCGTATCTCTAAGGATTCTGTATTATTTAATGGGAGTTTAGACGACGGAAAGATTTTTTAAAAGATTTATTTATAAAGAGAGATTGAAGCGTCAAAGCGGATGTCTGGACAGGTCGCTAGTCCAATTGGATGTTGTCTATCTATCGTGCGTGTTAATCTGTAAGTCTAAACAGATGTGACTCTTAGCAGACGTTCTGTCGAAGTGTATCAAGAGCATCCGTTTTCCCTAAGTCTTACCCACGGGTCGGTCAGTGCGGAGGCGTAAACGCCTGTGCTGTAGATGGTTCCAGACTGCAAAGAGAGCCTATCGCTAGAAGGGATTTCCAAACTGGCCCTCCCCTCTGCTCTCTCTTGCCGGCGTCCAAGCGCTTTCAAAAGCGCTTTAAGCAGGAGTGTTGATTCCCAGGAGGATAGGGAAGCTCTACAGAGAGACTTAGGTAGATTGGATCGTTGGGCCAACGTCAGTGGTATGAGTTTCAACAAGGGCAAGTGCCAGGTTCTGCGCGTGGGCCACAATAACCCCGAGCAGCGCTACAGGCTTGGGGAAATGTGGCTGGAAAACCACCTGGAAGAAAGAGACCTGGGGGTTCTAATGGACAAGCGGCTGAACGTGAGCCGGCAGTGTGCCCAGGTGGCCACGAAAGCCAACGGCATCCTGGCTTGTATTAGAAACAGCGTGAGCAGCAGAAGTAGGGAGGCGATTGTGCCCCCTGTACTCGGCACTGGTGAGGCCACACCTGGAGTATTGCGTCCGGTTTTGGGCACCTCAATCCAAGAGAGATGTCGAGGTGCTGGAGCGAGTGCAGAGGAGGGCAACGAAGCTGGTGAAGGGCCTGGAAAACAAATCCTATGAAGAGCGGTTGAAGGAGCTGGGACTGTTTAGTATGAGGAAGAGGGGGCTGAGGGGAGACCTCGTCACTCTCTAAAACTACTTGAAAGGACACTGTAGAGAGGTCGGTGCTGGTCTCTTGGCACGGGTAGGTAATGACAGAACGAGAGGGAACGGCTTCAAGCTCCAACAGGGTAGGTTTAGACTGGACGTTAGGAAAGAATGTTTCACAGAGGGAGTGGTCGGGCATTGGAACAGGCTACCCAGGGAGGTGGTCGAGTCACCATCCCTGGATGTGTTTAAGAACCGTCGAGATGTGGTGTTGGGGGATATGGTGTAGGGGAGAACTTTGTAGAGTAGGGTAGATGGTTGGACTCGATGATCCCAAGGGTCTCTTGCAACCTAGACGATTCTATGATTCTATGAAAAGCAGCCCCTTCCCCCGTTTCCCCTCCCGCCCTGGGGAGCTGGATCGGTGCAGCGGGACAGGAGGAAAAAAACCCAGCCCCGTTTTCCTGCAGGGACGCAAAGCTCCCCGATGTCTCTGTGGTGGATAAGGCGGCACCCCCGCCTGCCTTCCTGGACGCCGGCGGACTGGCTGCTGTCGCCCCCACGGCCCCCGGGGCCACGCGCAGAGCGCCGCGGCGTCCCTGGGGCTGGTTGCGGGGCGAACACCGGAGGTTTTTGGCGCCGAGGCGACGGCTGCGGCTGCCCGGACTGCGAGCGGGGACAGGGCAGAGAGCGGGAAGGCCTGCCCGCCGGTAAGTGGTCACGGTCCCTGGGTGGAGGGAAGCGGGCTGAGAGCGGTCACCGCTCATGGCCCCGGTGAGGTCTCAGAGGGGGACAAGGAAGGGGGCGTGGGCGCTGTCCGGCTGCCCGGTGCTTTCCGCCCGCTGCGGACCGGTCCGCAGCGATTTCTGGGCTGGCCGCCGTTTTCCCCCGGCCCCCTCCGGTTCCGGAGCGGCTCGGCCCGCCCATACCGCGCGCCCATTGGTCGCGGTGCCGTAAGCGGCGCCCGTCCTCTAGGAGCCACCGTCCCATTGGTCGATCGCGCCGTCAATCTCCAGCGCCTCCCAGTCCGGCCAATCGGAGCGCGGCAGGCGATCCGACCAATCGGAGCGGGGCGGTCGCGTTGTGATTGGCTCGTCCTCCTGTCAATCCGCCCGGGGGCGGTTGCCATGGTGAGGAAGCCCCGCCCGGTCGCGCATGCGCAGTAGTAAGGACGGCGCCGCCCTCACTACTGCGCATGCGCCACAGGGCGGGGCGTCCTCACCATGGCAACCGCCCCCTGGCGGATTGACAGGAGGACGAGCCAATCACAGCGCGACCGCCGCGCTCCGATTGGTCGGATCGCCTGCCGCGCTCCGATTGGCCGGGGTGGGAGGCGCTGAAGATTGACGGCGCGACCGACCAATGGGACGGGCTCCCCGAGGACGGAAGCCGCTTCCGGCGCCGTGACCAATGGGCGCGCCGCATGGGCGGGCCGAGCCGCTCCGGAAGCGGAGGGGGCCGGGGGAAAATGGCGGCGCGCGCAGAAGCGGCTGCGGCGCGGCGCGGACCGCACCGCACCGCACCGCACCGGACCGGCGCGGGCGGAAAGCACCGGGCAGCCGGACAGCGTCGCGGTGCCGCTGGACAGCGTCGCGGTGCCGCTGGACAGCGTCGCGAGGCAGCTGGACAGCGTCGAGGCCAGTGGGGGGGCGCGGGGAAGGCGGCCGGGGTCCCGAGGCGGCTCCGAGGGGAGACGGCGTTGCGGGGGGGCGGGCTGAGGCGTCTGGGGAGGTGCTCGCGGCTCCCGGGGCTGGCAAACGGGCTCGCGTGGCTGGTGTTGGGGCTTCAGCCGGAGAGGGAGTCGTGTGGCTTTGGGCTGAGGGGCGGGGGTGGAGTCCGGCGTTTTGGGGACTCGAGCAGAGGCTCAGCGGCTGGGTTTTGGGGCTCGGAAGGGGGCAGTAAGTGATGCGGTTTGGGGGCGGAGAGCAGAAGCCGTTTTGGCTGGTTCTGCAGGGGGGGGTGGGCAGGAGGGCGTTGGGGGCTGCGGGGGAAAGCAGGGGCTGGGCGGGCTGCGGGGTGCTCAAACAGCAGGTGAGGTTTTCAAATCTGCAACTTGTAACTGTTGCAGCTTTGTTCTGGCTTCCTCCATTTTTGCAAAAGCTTCTGTTGCTAGACAGAGCATTCCTCTGTGTATCAGCTACTTGAGCTAGTTTATTTCAATGCGTCTGATCAGGTTTGTCTGTTCAGCAAAGTGGCATTTAAAGGTGACGTTTCACCGGATGCCAGCGGCTGTGCCTTATTTCCAGTATAAAGATGTATTCCCCAAATATCAGAGTGGGATATAACAACTGCAGCTGGTCAAAAGTAACACTGAAATGCAAAATTTAGAATTTCTTTTTTCCCATTGGCTCCTCCTCAGTATGAACACAAAGTTAATTTCTATTCTTAATTCCTATTTATGCTACATATATGAAGGATGAACGCGAGGAAAGGAGACCATAAAATACTGGCCTATTGCTATTTGTATGCTGTGCTTTGAACAGAAGAGACAAAACTGTCCTTTTTGTGAAATAATACTGGCTGTATCAGTGCCGTCCTCGTGTTTTTATTCAAAAATGTGAGATTTGTTGCCCCGAATGGTGAGAGTAGTTTTTGTTAATGGAAGTCGCAAGAGGTTCTGCCACCTTAAAAACCATAGAATCATAGAATGGTTAGAATTGGAAGGGACCTTCAAGACCATCGTGTTGCAGCCCCCCTGCCTTGGGCAGGGACGCCTCCACTAGAGCGGGTTGCTCAAAGCCCCGTCCAGCCTGGCCTTAAACACTTCCAGGGATGGGGCATCCACAGCTTCCCCGGGCAACCTGTTCCAGTGCCTCACCACCCTCACGGTAAAGAATTTCCTCCTAACATCTAGTCTGAATCTCCCCTCTTCCGATTTAAAACCGTTACCCCTTGTCCTGTCGCTACCTTTCCCGACAGAGAGTCCCTCTCCGGCTCTCCCGTAGGCTCCCTTCAGATATTGGAAGGCTGCTCTGAGGTCTCCCCGGAGCCTTCTCTTCTCCAGGCTGAACAACCCCAGCTCTCTCAGTCTCTCTTCACAGGGGAGGTGCTCCGTCCCTCCGATGGTTTTCGTGGCCCTCCGCTGGGCCCCTTCCAACAGGTCCACGTCCTTCCCGTGTCGAGGACTCCAAAGCTGGACACCGTACTCCAGGTGGGGTCTCGCGTGCGCAGAGTAGAGGGGGGTAGAATCGCCTCCCGTGACCCGCTGGCCACGCTTCTCTTGATGCAGCCCAGGGTGGGGTTGGCTTTCTGGGCTGCCAGCGCGCGTTGCCGGCTCGTACTGACGTGTAATAATGCTACTGATGTACCGTTAGCAGCCTCGTGTTAAAAGAAGCAAGAAGCTGTAATATCCTTAATTTAGACAGTTTTTACGTGAAATGGTGCATCCTCACTGTTTTGTCACTTTCAGGAGCGAGCAATTGACCGAGAGCACGAGAGAGACCTTTTCCAGCAAGAGATAGGGAAGCCGGAACAACAGCTTAAGGTTCCACAAAGGATTCGGCCTGTCAGCGAGCATCAAACCGGAGAGGTAACGCGCGCTATTGCTTGTACTCAAGGGATCTAAATGGTACGCTGACAGCCGTTCGGATACCCTAGGGAAGCTGTTTTATGGTGTCCCTAACCTGCATCCGTTCGCAAGGCAGGAAAGGAAATCCCCCGAGATGAAAGGCTACGGTGTCGGGGGAACGTGGGGAAAGTGTGTTCTGGGTGTTTTTTGAGTCGGTCGGTTGGATGTTTTTAGTAGCAGACACACAGAAGCCTCGTAACTTTCAAAAAGACTCCCTCGCGTAACTTAATTTAGAAAATGGGGTTTTCAAAAGCCCGTGGAAACATTCAGGACTCCTGTAGCGATTCCCCCTGCTCTTGCGTCCTTTTGTGACATCCTGTTGGTAGCACGGGTACGGGCACCGCAGGAACGCAGTGACCAAGGGGTCACAGCCGAGACGTAGCGGCGCTCTCTGCGTGCGCCTCCCCGGGAGACGTCTGTCTCCCCTGAAACAATCTGGTGACCGCAGAAGGGCAGCTCGAGGAAGTCACAGCAACCTCTTAGGCCCAGCAAAAGCCAGAAAAGCGACAGCGGTGCAAACGCTGTGTATTGTGAAGCTTTTTGCCTGTTTTGTTTGGTGACCTTTGGGTCAATTAAACTGCATTTTATTTTTTGGTGGGTTTTCTCCTGTCTTGCTTTTAGAGCAAGGCTGATATTTTTGCGTGATTCTCTCGCCCGATTTTCAGTCTTCAGCTTCTTCTCGGGTGGCACTGCGATTTTCAAAGAAAAGCTCTTCCTTTCGGTTCAGTTCAGTTGCTGTCGTTCGGTTCTTAAATGGTAGCAACGTTTAGTATTCTATATTAGATAGTTTATGACCACAGACAGTAATGGGACATACATGGATAGACGTGAAATGTAAGTTGTCAAAATATTTATTGCCCTACAATTCTCGGAGGTAGGGGTGTGTTTCCTGGGGTTTCAAAATCTATTTCACTAAAAAGGTTTGTAACAAATCCTGCAAAGTGTTCAGCCCGTACCGGGCGACCTGGCTGTCGTCAGCCTGTGCGTACAAGGAGTGGTGGGCCATTAGCCGAATGTGTGTTAACCGACACGCGTGGAGCAATTCCGCATCCGTCTGCTTCTGTGGCAAAGCGGGTGCCCGCTCCTGTCCTACGGACACGTTCCACAGAGGGGGGAGGCACAATTAGTTTTCCTGAATCCGGGATGTTCGTTTTGAGTTCGTTTTGTGATGCGTCTCCTCATAATTTGAGGCATGGGCAGCGTGTGAATTCCTAGTTAAAATTCTCACAGTTAAAAAGGCAAAACTTCTCCCGAGAAAAAAAATTTCAAATTTGATTGCATAATGAAACGAGGCCTGTTTTTCTGCACAGAAACGATTTGTGGGAATCGTCCTGAATTACAAGCGTGTATACCCAGATGTGTACACTCCAAGTTGGCAGATAGGCTGCAGCAGCAATGTAAAGCATGCTTTAAGGTGAAAGATGGCTGTAACTGTGATGAAAACGTTAAGGTTCGTACTAGATGCTTTTAAAGTAGGATTTTTCACAGGCAGGCGCAGCGGCAATTTTAGAGCCGAGTGGTGCCGAATATTACCCATTTACAGACAGAATTCTCGGTACTGTCTTAGATTTACATGGAATTTCTATCAAATGAGCCACCTAGCCTTCCTATATAGTATATTTTGGTGCCCCGATATTACTTGGCGTATTTCATAAGTATACCTTTTATGGCCGTTTCTCGTGCTTTTCCGAGAGAGCTGCTTTACTTTTTCATAGTTGCACGGTTTTTGAATGCCTCTTCTGCCTTTCAGATCTTCTCTTTCTCCTACGCCTTAAATACTCGTACAAGAACGTGCAGAAAATGTTATGTGCAGCTGTAACGTGCTTTGGGGTTTTTTTTGGTAGGATGAAATGGAAATACTGGGACTGGCGATCCAGAAGTCTGAAGAAGCCACCGTAAAGGACCGTCCCAGTGACTACCGTCGAGTTAGGATTATTAAAAGCACCAAAGCGACACGCTCGTAGAGATGGGGACTACCTCTGGACACGTGTTAATCCCGGTCAGGTGTCCTCGGGATACAGATGGTCTGCGCTTCCTGCTCTGACAAGACAGAAGCGATGAGCTTCAGGATGAGCTCCTGAAGACAAGAAAGAGGCCAGGTGCCGGGGTTCTTGTCTCTTTCTTTGTTTGTTTGTTTGTTTGTTTTGGGCGGGGGGTGGCGGGCGGGCGGGCGGGCGTGTGGCTTCCAAAACAGGGTGCGCGGTTGACTGCAGGTGGCAGCCTGCAGAGCTCTTTTGCTGCCTGACCTCGCCTTTTCTTTGTCACTCCTCTTTCATGGCATCTGCGCTGAAAGCCGGGGCGGTCAACGAAGAGACGTGGACAAAACGGGACGAACCGGCGCCGCTTCTGCCTGTTTTCCAGGCTTTGCCACGAACCAAGGAGCATCATCAGCCTCGTCACTGGTGGCGGCGAGTCCTGAGGTGGCTTAGGTGAGTCGAGCCTTCCAGGAACGTCCGTTGTCCGTAGCCTACGGCGTGTCATTTGGACGTCAGTCGGAAGGAGGTTTCCCTTTCTGAAAGGGCACCGGTTTCTCGTGCCAAGCGGTTGCCTCTCCTGAAGTTCCCACGAGAGGGGATCCTCGGAGACGATGCGCTGGGCAGCAGAAGTCATCAGCGAGGAGACGTCGCGCGCTCTATTAAATAGGGACAAAAAGAAAGACGATGTCCTTCCAAAGGCCCGAGCGCGGCACCTCTTCCGACGGCCGATGGCATGGCCGGCCTTTGGGCTCTGGGTCCCCCGTAACAGCGGGGACACGGCCAAACCCTGTTCCTCTGCGTGTTCGGCACAGCCAAAAGCCTTGGCCGGTCCGCCGGTCGTTTTCGGTAGCCTGGTGGATTGCGGCACCGGGGATTGGATTTCCCCCCGCCAAAAGTACAGCCGTTTGGGGAATCTCTTACCTTCCTGGTTTTTTCTATCGTAAAGGAGACTTTAAAAAAAGGGTTAAAGTCGTATAACGTGCAAACTGACTTGCAGGCTTTAAACGGCAACCGTCCACCGGCTGTAGCCTACAGCGTCTTAGGCGTCCCTAAGCGGCGAGGTATTTGTTCCAAATCTTTGAAAAGAGAGGCGACTGAAGGTAACGGGTTGGGTTTTTGGTTGGGTTTTTTTTCTAGTTTTTTTGTTTTTTGTTTTTCCCCCCCCTTTTCTTTAGGCGGAGCGCTCTGAAGAACCTGATTTCTGCCTGGCTTTCAGCGTCGCGTTTCCCCGGCAGTGCGGTAGCATCTCTCTCGGGCAGTGCCGCCGGCCAGATGTCCCTCCTCCTTGGGTAGGAGAGAAAGCAGCCCCCGGTCAAATGACAACTGCGCGTTCTGGAGACGGAGAGCGCAACGGTGGGGGTTCGGAGCTGTGCCAGTTGAATTAGCGCCGAAGAAAAAGTCCGAGGCTTTTCTAGCGTGAGTATTTTTCTTGGCCGTATCTAAACGCGCGCAGAGCTTTCCAGCGGCAGGGAAAGGGAAGGGAGGAGGCGCTTCCCCCCAGCGGGCGGAGGGTTTGTTACGCTGTTAGGCTGAGAAGGTGTTGCAAGTGGCACGGGTCAGTCTGAATAGGGACCTGAAGCGTCGGGATGGCTCCGGCTTTGGCAGGCCGTGCCGTCTTTGGAGCGGAGCTGTTTCCCCGCAATCCTCCTGTAGCTCAGCTCCTGTCCTGTCCCTCGGCCGGAGGGAATTCCTCTACTCTCTTCGGTGCTCTTTCGTTTGATGATGCTGATCTCCGGTTGGGGTTTGCTGTTTGTTTTGCAGGTGCCTCGTTGTCCGCGTCTCGTGCTGCTCGACAGACGCCCCGGCCCGGGTTTGCAGCCGGTGGTGGAGCCGCCTGAGGGGAAGGGGCCAGCCCTGGGTCTGGTCGTTCGGTGCATTTTTTGGGGCGAATTAAAAAAACCGGTGTGTGTGTGGGGGGTGGTGGTGGTGTGATGATGTCATTTGGGGCAGCCGGATGTCAGCGGGGGAGCGACGGTGCGGCGGAGGAGCAGGTGAGTGGGGGTTAAGTGGGGTTCCCCCCACAAGAGGGTGGGTCACGGCCCCCAAACGCCTGAAAACTTGGTGCGGGGCAGGTGGTTGGGGTTTTGGGCGGTGGTGTTTAAAAAATGTTAAAAGCTGTATATGCGGGGGTGAGGCATTGGAGTAGAGAACAATCTCTCATTTTTCTGTGTGTTGAAAAATAATATTCCCTTACGTATATAAAAGGAGTTCCAAATACCAACCCGTATCTCTAAGGATTCTGTATTATTTAATGGGAGTTTAGACGACGGAAAGATTTTTTAAAAGATTTATTTATAAAGAGAGATTGAAGCGTCAAAGCGGATGTCTGGACAGGTCGCTAGTCCAATTGGATGTTGTCTATCTATCGTGCGTGTTAATCTGTAAGTCTAAACAGATGTGACTCTTAGCAGACGTTCTGTCGAAGTGTATCAAGAGCATCCGTTTTCCCTAAGTCTTACCCACGGGTCGGTCAGTGCGGAGGCGTAAACGCCTGTGCTGTAGATGGTTCCAGACTGCAAAGAGAGCCTATCGCTAGAAGGGATTTCCAAACTGGCCCTCCCCTCTGCTCTCTCTTGCCGGCGTCCAAGCGCTTTCAAAAGCGCTTTAAGCAGGAGTGTTGATTCCCAGGAGGATAGGGAAGCTCTACAGAGAGACTTAGGTAGATTGGATCGTTGGGCCAACGTCAGTGGTATGAGTTTCAACAAGGGCAAGTGCCAGGTTCTGCGCGTGGGCCACAATAACCCCGAGCAGCGCTACAGGCTTGGGGAAATGTGGCTGGAAAACCACCTGGAAGAAAGAGACCTGGGGGTTCTAATGGACAAGCGGCTGAACGTGAGCCGGCAGTGTGCCCAGGTGGCCACGAAAGCCAACGGCATCCTGGCTTGTATTAGAAACAGCGTGAGCAGCAGAAGTAGGGAGGCGATTGTGCCCCCTGTACTCGGCACTGGTGAGGCCACACCTGGAGTATTGCGTCCGGTTTTGGGCACCTCAATCCAAGAGAGATGTCGAGGTGCTGGAGCGAGTGCAGAGGAGGGCAACGAAGCTGGTGAAGGGCCTGGAAAACAAATCCTATGAAGAGCGGTTGAAGGAGCTGGGACTGTTTAGTATGAGGAAGAGGGGGCTGAGGGGAGACCTCGTCACTCTCTAAAACTACTTGAAAGGACACTGTAGAGAGGTCGGTGCTGGTCTCTTGGCACGGGTAGGTAATGACAGAACGAGAGGGAACGGCTTCAAGCTCCAACAGGGTAGGTTTAGACTGGACGTTAGGAAAGAATGTTTCACAGAGGGAGTGGTCGGGCATTGGAACAGGCTACCCAGGGAGGTGGTCGAGTCACCATCCCTGGATGTGTTTAAGAACCGTCGAGATGTGGTGTTGGGGGATATGGTGTAGGGGAGAACTTTGTAGAGTAGGGTAGATGGTTGGACTCGATGATCCCAAGGGTCTCTTGCAACCTAGACGATTCTATGATTCTATGAAAAGCAGCCCCTTCCCCCGTTTCCCCTCCCGCCCTGGGGAGCTGGATCGGTGCAGCGGGACAGGAGGAAAAAAACCCAGCCCCGTTTTCCTGCAGGGACGCAAAGCTCCCCGATGTCTCTGTGGTGGATAAGGCGGCACCCCCGCCTGCCTTCCTGGACGCCGGCGGACTGGCTGCTGTCGCCCCCACGGCCCCCGGGGCCACGCGCAGAGCGCCGCGGCGTCCCTGGGGCTGGTTGCGGGGCGAACACCGGAGGTTTTTGGCGCCGAGGCGACGGCTGCGGCTGCCCGGACTGCGAGCGGGGACAGGGCAGAGAGCGGGAAGGCCTGCCCGCCGGTAAGTGGTCACGGGCAGAGAGCGGGAAGGCCTGCCCGCCGGTAAGTGGTCACGGTCCCTGGGTGGAGGGAAGCGGGCTGAGAGCGGTCACCGCTCATGGCCCCGGTGAGGTCTCAGAGGGGGACAAGGAAGGGGGCGTGGGCGCTGTCCGGCTGCCCGGTGCTTTCCGCCCGCTGCGGACCGGTCCGCAGCGATTTCTGGGCTGGCCGCCGTTTTCCCCCGGCCCCCTCCGGTTCCGGAGCGGCTCGGCCCGCCCATACCGCGCGCCCATTGGTCGCGGTGCCGTAAGCGGCGCCCGTCCTCTAGGAGCCCCCGTCCCATTGGTCGATCGCGCCGTCAATCTCCAGCGCCTCCCAGTCCGGCCAATCGGAGCGCGGCAGGCGATCCGACCAATCGGAGCGGGGCGGTCGCGTTGTGATTGGCTCGTCCTCCTGTCAATCCGCCCGGGGGCGGTTGCCATGGTGAGGAAGCCCCGCCCGGTCGCGCATGCGCAGTAGTAAGGACGGCGCCGCCCTCACTACTGCGCATGCGCCACAGGGCGGGGCGTCCTCACCATGGCAACCGCCCCCTGGCGGATTGACAGGAGGACGAGCCAATCACAGCGCGACCGCCGCGCTCCGATTGGTCGGATCGCCTGCCGCGCTCCGATTGGCCGGGGTGGGAGGCGCTGAAGATTGACGGCGCGACCGACCAATGGGACGGGCTCCCCGAGGACGGAAGCCGCTTCCGGCGCCGTGACCAATGGGCGCGCCGCATGGGCGGGCCGAGCCGCTCCGGAAGCGGAGGGGGCCGGGGGAAAATGGCGGCGCGCGCAGAAGCGGCTGCGGCGCGGCGCGGACCGCACCGCACCGCACCGCACCGGACCGGCGCGGGCGGAAAGCACCGGGCAGCCGGACAGCGTCGCGGTGCCGCTGGACAGCGTCGCGGTGCCGCTGGACAGCGTCGCGAGGCAGCTGGACAGCGTCGAGGCCAATGGGGGGGCGCGGGGAAGGCGGCCGGGGTCCCGAGGCGGCTCCGAGGGGAGACGGCGTTGCGGGGGGGCGGGCTGAGGCGTCTGGGGAGGTGCTCGCGGCTCCCGGGGCTGGCAAACGGGCTCGCGTGGCTGGTGTTGGGGCTTCAGCCGGAGAGGGAGTCGTGTGGCTTTGGGCTGAGGGGCGGGGGTGGAGTCCGGCGTTTTGGGGACTCGAGCAGAGGCTCAGCGGCTGGGTTTTGGGGCTCGGAAGGGGGCAGTAAGCGATGCGGTTCGGGGGCGGAGAGCAGAAGCCGTTTTGGCTGGTTCTGCAGGGGGGGGTGGGCAGGAGGGCGTTGGGGGCTGCGGGGGAAAGCAGGGGCTGGGCGGGCTGCGGGGTGCTCAAACAGCAGGTGAGGTTTTCAAATCTGCAACTTGTAACTGTTGCAGCTTTGTTCTGGCTTCCTCCATTTTTGCAAAAGCTTCTGTTGCTAGACAGAGCATTCCTCTGTGTATCAGCTACTTGAGCTAGTTTATTTCAATGCGTCTGATCAGGTTTGTCTGTTCAGCAAAGTGGCATTTAAAGGTGACGTTTCACCGGATGCCAGCGGCTGTGCCTTATTTCCAGTATAAAGATGTATTCCCCAAATATCAGAGTGGGATATAACAACTGCAGCTGGTCAAAAGTAACACTGAAATGCAAAATTTAGAATTTCTTTTTTCCCATTGGCTCCTCCTCAGTATGAACACAAAGTTAATTTCTATTCTTAATTCCTATTTATGCTACATATATGAAGGACGAACGCGAGGAAAGGAGACCATAAAATACTGGCCTATTGCTATTTGTATGCTGTGCTTTGAACAGAAGAGACAAAACTGTCCTTTTTGTGAAATAATACTGGCTGTATCAGTGCCGTCCTCGTGTTTTTATTCAAAAATGTGAGATTTGTTGCCCCGAATGGTGAGAGTAGTTTTTGTTAATGGAAGTCGCAAGAGGTTCTGCCACCTTAAAAACCATAGAATCATAGAATGGTTAGAATTGGAAGGGACCTTCAAGACCATCGTGTTGCAGCCCCCCTGCCTTGGGCAGGGACGCCTCCACTAGAGCGGGTTGCTCAAAGCCCCGTCCAGCCTGGCCTTAAACACTTCCAGGGATGGGGCATCCACAGCTTCCCCGGGCAACCTGTTCCAGTGCCTCACCACCCTCACGGTAAAGAATTTCCTCCTAACATCTAGTCTGAATCTCCCCTCTTCCGATTTAAAACCGTTACCCCTTGTCCTGTCGCTACCTTTCCCGACAGAGAGTCCCTCTCCGGCTCTCCCGTAGGCTCCCTTCAGATATTGGAAGGCTGCTCTGAGGTCTCCCCGGAGCCTTCTCTTCTCCAGGCTGAACAACCCCAGCTCTCTCAGTCTCTCTTCACAGGGGAGGTGCTCCGTCCCTCCGATGGTTTTCGTGGCCCTCCGCTGGGCCCCTTCCAACAGGTCCACGTCCTTCCCGTGTCGAGGACTCCAAAGCTGGACACCGTACTCCAGGTGGGGTCTCGCGTGCGCAGAGTAGAGGGGGGTAGAATCGCCTCCCGTGACCCGCTGGCCACGCTTCTCTTGATGCAGCCCAGGGTGGGGTTGGCTTTCTGGGCTGCCAGCGCGCGTTGCCGGCTCGTACTGACGTGTAATAATGCTACTGATGTACCGTTAGCAGCCTCGTGTTAAAAGAAGCAAGAAGCTGTAATATCCTTAATTTAGACAGTTTTTACGTGAAATGGTGCATCCTCACTGTTTTGTCACTTTCAGGAGCGAGCAATTGACCGAGAGCACGAGAGAGACCTTTTCCAGCAAGAGATAGGGAAGCCGGAACAACAGCTTAAGGTTCCACAAAGGATTCGGCCTGTCAGCGAGCATCAAACCGGAGAGGTAACGCGCGCTATTGCTTG
This sequence comes from Numenius arquata, assembly GCF_964106895.1. NCBI lineage: Eukaryota > Metazoa > Chordata > Aves > Charadriiformes > Scolopacidae > Numenius > Numenius arquata. The sequence continues at coordinate 57,005,949 of NC_133585.1, forward strand.
TACTCAAGGGATCTAAATGGTACGCTGACAGCCGTTCGGATACCCTAGGGAAGCTGTTTTATGGTGTCCCTAACCTGCATCCGTTCGCAAGGCAGGAAAGGAAATCCCCCGAGATGAAAGGCTACGGTGTCGGGGGAACGTGGGGAAAGTGTGTTCTGGGTGTTTTTTGAGTCGGTCGGTTGGATGTTTTTAGTAGCAGACACACAGAAGCCTCGTAACTTTCAAAAAGACTCCCTCGCGTAACTTAATTTAGAAAATGGGGTTTTCAAAAGCCCGTGGAAACATTCAGGACTCCTGTAGCGATTCCCCCTGCTCTTGCGTCCTTTTGTGACATCCTGTTGGTAGCACGGGTACGGGCACCGCAGGAACGCAGTGACCAAGGGGTCACAGCCGAGACGTAGCGGCGCTCTCTGCGTGCGCCTCCCCGGGAGACGTCTGTCTCCCCTGAAACAATCTGGTGACCGCAGAAGGGCAGCTCGAGGAAGTCACAGCAACCTCTTAGGCCCAGCAAAAGCCAGAAAAGCGACAGCGGTGCAAACGCTGTGTATTGTGAAGCTTTTTGCCTGTTTTGTTTGGTGACCTTTGGGTCAATTAAACTGCATTTTATTTTTTGGTGGGTTTTCTCCTGTCTTGCTTTTAGAGCAAGGCTGATATTTTTGCGTGATTCTCTCGCCCGATTTTCAGTCTTCAGCTTCTTCTCGGGTGGCACTGCGATTTTCAAAGAAAAGCTCTTCCTTTCGGTTCAGTTCAGTTGCTGTCGTTCGGTTCTTAAATGGTAGCAACGTTTAGTATTCTATATTAGATAGTTTATGACCACAGACAGTAATGGGACATACATGGATAGACGTGAAATGTAAGTTGTCAAAATATTTATTGCCCTACAATTCTCGGAGGTAGGGGTGTGTTTCCTGGGGTTTCAAAATCTATTTCACTAAAAAGGTTTGTAACAAATCCTGCAAAGTGTTCAGCCCGTACCGGGCGACCTGGCTGTCGTCAGCCTGTGCGTACAAGGAGTGGTGGGCCATTAGCCGAATGTGTGTTAACCGACACGCGTGGAGCAATTCCGCATCCGTCTGCTTCTGTGGCAAAGCGGGTGCCCGCTCCTGTCCTACGGACACGTTCCACAGAGGGGGGAGGCACAATTAGTTTTCCTGAATCCGGGATGTTCGTTTTGAGTTCGTTTTGTGATGCGTCTCCTCATAATTTGAGGCATGGGCAGCGTGTGAATTCCTAGTTAAAATTCTCACAGTTAAAAAGGCAAAACTTCTCCCGAGAAAAAAAATTTCAAATTTGATTGCATAATGAAACGAGGCCTGTTTTTCTGCACAGAAACGATTTGTGGGAATCGTCCTGAATTACAAGCGTGTATACCCAGATGTGTACACTCCAAGTTGGCAGATAGGCTGCAGCAGCAATGTAAAGCATGCTTTAAGGTGAAAGATGGCTGTAACTGTGATGAAAACGTTAAGGTTCGTACTAGATGCTTTTAAAGTAGGATTTTTCACAGGCAGGCGCAGCGGCAATTTTAGAGCCGAGTGGTGCCGAATATTACCCATTTACAGACAGAATTCTCGGTACTGTCTTAGATTTACATGGAATTTCTATCAAATGAGCCACCTAGCCTTCCTATATAGTATATTTTGGTGCCCCGATATTACTTGGCGTATTTCATAAGTATACCTTTTATGGCCGTTTCTCGTGCTTTTCCGAGAGAGCTGCTTTACTTTTTCATAGTTGCACGGTTTTTGAATGCCTCTTCTGCCTTTCAGATCTTCTCTTTCTCCTACGCCTTAAATACTCGTACAAGAACGTGCAGAAAATGTTATGTGCAGCTGTAACGTGCTTTGGGGTTTTTTTTGGTAGGATGAAATGGAAATACTGGGACTGGCGATCCAGAAGTCTGAAGAAGCCACCGTAAAGGACCGTCCCAGTGACTACCGTCGAGTTAGGATTATTAAAAGCACCAAAGCGACACGCTCGTAGAGATGGGGACTACCTCTGGACACGTGTTAATCCCGGTCAGGTGTCCTCGGGATACAGATGGTCTGCGCTTCCTGCTCTGACAAGACAGAAGCGATGAGCTTCAGGATGAGCTCCTGAAGACAAGAAAGAGGCCAGGTGCCGGGGTTCTTGTCTCTTTCTTTGTTTGTTTGTTTGTTTGTTTTGGGCGGGGGGTGGCGGGCGGGCGGGCGTGTGGCTTCCAAAACAGGGTGCGCGGTTGACTGCAGGTGGCAGCCTGCAGAGCTCTTTTGCTGCCTGACCTCGCCTTTTCTTTGTCACTCCTCTTTCATGGCATCTGCGCTGAAAGCCGGGGCGGTCAACGAAGAGACGTGGACAAAACGGGACGAACCGGCGCCGCTTCTGCCTGTTTTCCAGGCTTTGCCACGAACCAAGGAGCATCATCAGCCTCGTCACTGGTGGCGGCGAGTCCTGAGGTGGCTTAGGTGAGTCGAGCCTTCCAGGAACGTCCGTTGTCCGTAGCCTACGGCGTGTCATTTGGACGTCAGTCGGAAGGAGGTTTCCCTTTCTGAAAGGGCACCGGTTTCTCGTGCCAAGCGGTTGCCTCTCCTGAAGTTCCCACGAGAGGGGATCCTCGGAGACGATGCGCTGGGCAGCAGAAGTCATCAGCGAGGAGACGTCGCGCGCTCTATTAAATAGGGACAAAAAGAAAGACGATGTCCTTCCAAAGGCCCGAGCGCGGCACCTCTTCCGACGGCCGATGGCATGGCCGGCCTTTGGGCTCTGGGTCCCCCGTAACAGCGGGGACACGGCCAAACCCTGTTCCTCTGCGTGTTCGGCACAGCCAAAAGCCTTGGCCGGTCCGCCGGTCGTTTTCGGTAGCCTGGTGGATTGCGGCACCGGGGATTGGATTTCCCCCCGCCAAAAGTACAGCCGTTTGGGGAATCTCTTACCTTCCTGGTTTTTTCTATCGTAAAGGAGACTTTAAAAAAAGGGTTAAAGTCGTATAACGTGCAAACTGACTTGCAGGCTTTAAACGGCAACCGTCCACCGGCTGTAGCCTACAGCGTCTTAGGCGTCCCTAAGCGGCGAGGTATTTGTTCCAAATCTTTGAAAAGAGAGGCGACTGAAGGTAACGGGTTGGGTTTTTGGTTGGGTTTTTTTTCTAGTTTTTTTGTTTTTTGTTTTTCCCCCCCCTTTTCTTTAGGCGGAGCGCTCTGAAGAACCTGATTTCTGCCTGGCTTTCAGCGTCGCGTTTCCCCGGCAGTGCGGTAGCATCTCTCTCGGGCAGTGCCGCCGGCCAGATGTCCCTCCTCCTTGGGTAGGAGAGAAAGCAGCCCCCGGTCAAATGACAACTGCGCGTTCTGGAGACGGAGAGCGCAACGGTGGGGGTTCGGAGCTGTGCCAGTTGAATTAGCGCCGAAGAAAAAGTCCGAGGCTTTTCTAGCGTGAGTATTTTTCTTGGCCGTATCTAAACGCGCGCAGAGCTTTCCAGCGGCAGGGAAAGGGAAGGGAGGAGGCGCTTCCCCCCAGCGGGCGGAGGGTTTGTTACGCTGTTAGGCTGAGAAGGTGTTGCAAGTGGCACGGGTCAGTCTGAATAGGGACCTGAAGCGTCGGGATGGCTCCGGCTTTGGCAGGCCGTGCCGTCTTTGGAGCGGAGCTGTTTCCCCGCAATCCTCCTGTAGCTCAGCTCCTGTCCTGTCCCTCGGCCGGAGGGAATTCCTCTACTCTCTTCGGTGCTCTTTCGTTTGATGATGCTGATCTCCGGTTGGGGTTTGCTGTTTGTTTTGCAGGTGCCTCGTTGTCCGCGTCTCGTGCTGCTCGACAGACGCCCCGGCCCGGGTTTGCAGCCGGTGGTGGAGCCGCCTGAGGGGAAGGGGCCAGCCCTGGGTCTGGTCGTTCGGTGCATTTTTTGGGGCGAATTAAAAAAACCGGTGTGTGTGTGGGGGGTGGTGGTGGTGTGATGATGTCATTTGGGGCAGCCGGATGTCAGCGGGGGAGCGACGGTGCGGCGGAGGAGCAGGTGAGTGGGGGTTAAGTGGGGTTCCCCCCACAAGAGGGTGGGTCACGGCCCCCAAACGCCTGAAAACTTGGTGCGGGGCAGGTGGTTGGGGTTTTGGGCGGTGGTGTTTAAAAAATGTTAAAAGCTGTATATGCGGGGGTGAGGCATTGGAGTAGAGAACAATCTCTCATTTTTCTGTGTGTTGAAAAATAATATTCCCTTACGTATATAAAAGGAGTTCCAAATACCAACCCGTATCTCTAAGGATTCTGTATTATTTAATGGGAGTTTAGACGACGGAAAGATTTTTTAAAAGATTTATTTATAAAGAGAGATTGAAGCGTCAAAGCGGATGTCTGGACAGGTCGCTAGTCCAATTGGATGTTGTCTATCTATCGTGCGTGTTAATCTGTAAGTCTAAACAGATGTGACTCTTAGCAGAGGTTCTGTCGAAGTGTATCAAGAGCATCCGTTTTCCCTAAGTCTTACCCACGGGTCGGTCAGTGCGGAGGCGTAAACGCCTGTGCTGTAGATGGTTCCAGACTGCAAAGAGAGCCTATCGCTAGAAGGGATTTCCAAACTGGCCCTCCCCTCTGCTCTCTCTTGCCGGCGTCCAAGCGCTTTCAAAAGCGCTTTAAGCAGGAGTGTTGATTCCCAGGAGGATAGGGAAGCTCTACAGAGAGACTTAGGTAGATTGGATCGTTGGGCCAACGTCAGTGGTATGAGTTTCAACAAGGGCAAGTGCCAGGTTCTGCGCGTGGGCCACAATAACCCCGAGCAGCGCTACAGGCTTGGGGAAATGTGGCTGGAAAACCACCTGGAAGAAAGAGACCTGGGGGTTCTAATGGACAAGCGGCTGAACGTGAGCCGGCAGTGTGCCCAGGTGGCCACGAAAGCCAACGGCATCCTGGCTTGTATTAGAAACAGCGTGAGCAGCAGAAGTAGGGAGGCGATTGTGCCCCCTGTACTCGGCACTGGTGAGGCCACACCTGGAGTATTGCGTCCGGTTTTGGGCACCTCAATCCAAGAGAGATGTCGAGGTGCTGGAGCGAGTGCAGAGGAGGGCAACGAAGCTGGTGAAGGGCCTGGAAAACAAATCCTATGAAGAGCGGTTGAAGGAGCTGGGACTGTTTAGTATGAGGAAGAGGGGGCTGAGGGGAGACCTCGTCACTCTCTAAAACTACTTGAAAGGACACTGTAGAGAGGTCGGTGCTGGTCTCTTGGCACGGGTAGGTAATGACAGAACGAGAGGGAACGGCTTCAAGCTCCAACAGGGTAGGTTTAGACTGGACGTTAGGAAAGAATGTTTCACAGAGGGAGTGGTCGGGCATTGGAACAGGCTACCCAGGGAGGTGGTCGAGTCACCATCCCTGGATGTGTTTAAGAACCGTCGAGATGTGGTGTTGGGGGATATGGTGTAGGGGAGAACTTTGTAGAGTAGGGTAGATGGTTGGACTCGATGATCCCAAGGGTCTCTTGCAACCTAGACGATTCTATGATTCTATGAAAAGCAGCCCCTTCCCCCGTTTCCCCTCCCGCCCTGGGGAGCTGGATCGGTGCAGCGGGACAGGAGGAAAAAAACCCAGCCCCGTTTTCCTGCAGGGACGCAAAGCTCCCCGATGTCTCTGTGGTGGATAAGGCGGCACCCCCGCCTGCCTTCCTGGACGCCGGCGGACTGGCTGCTGTCGCCCCCACGGCCCCCGGGGCCACGCGCAGAGCGCCGCGGCGTCCCTGGGGCTGGTTGCGGGGCGAACACCGGAGGTTTTTGGCGCCGAGGCGACGGCTGCGGCTGCCCGGACTGCGAGCGGGGACAGGGCAGAGAGCGGGAAGGCCTGCCCGCCGGTAAGTGGTCACGGGCAGAGAGCGGGAAGGCCTGCCCGCCGGTAAGTGGTCACGGTCCCTGGGTGGAGGGAAGCGGGCTGAGAGCGGTCACCGCTCATGGCCCCGGTGAGGTCTCAGAGGGGGACAAGGAAGGGGGCGTGGGCGCTGTCCGGCTGCCCGGTGCTTTCCGCCCGCTGCGGACCGGTCCGCAGCGATTTCTGGGCTGGCCGCCGTTTTCCCCCGGCCCCCTCCGGTTCCGGAGCGGCTCGGCCCGCCCATACCGCGCGCCCATTGGTCGCGGTGCCGTAAGCGGCGCCCGTCCTCTAGAAGCCACCGTCCCATTGGTCGATCGCGCCGTCAATCTCCAGCGCCTCCCAGTCCGGCCAATCGGAGCGCGGCAGGCGATCCGACCAATCGGAGCGGGGCGGTCGCGTTGTGATTGGCTCGTCCTCCTGTCAATCCGCCCGGGGGCGGTTGCCATGGTGAGGAAGCCCCGCCCGGTCGCGCATGCGCAGTAGTAAGGACGGCGCCGCCCTCACTACTGCGCATGCGCCACAGGGCGGGGCGTCCTCACCATGGCAACCGCCCCCTGGCGGATTGACAGGAGGACGAGCCAATCACAGCGCGACCGCCGCGCTCCGATTGGTCGGATCGCCTGCCGCGCTCCGATTGGCCGGGGTGGGAGGCGCTGAAGATTGACGGCGCGACCGACCAATGGGACGGGCTCCCCGAGGACGGAAGCCGCTTCCGGCGCCGTGACCAATGGGCGCGCCGCATGGGCGGGCCGAGCCGCTCCGGAAGCGGAGGGGGCCGGGGGAAAATGGCGGCGCGCGCAGAAGCGGCTGCGGCGCGGCGCGGACCGCACCGCACCGCACCGCACCGGACCGGCGCGGGCGGAAAGCACCGGGCAGCCGGACAGCGTCGCGGTGCCGCTGGACAGCGTCGCGGTGCCGCTGGACAGCGTCGCGAGGCAGCTGGACAGCGTCGAGGCCAGTGGGGGGGCGCGGGGAAGGCGGCCGGGGTCCCGAGGCGGCTCCGAGGGGAGACGGCGTTGCGGGGGGGCGGGCTGAGGCGTCTGGGGAGGTGCTCGCGGCTCCCGGGGCTGGCAAACGGGCTCGCGTGGCTGGTGTTGGGGCTTCAGCCGGAGAGGGAGTCGTGTGGCTTTGGGCTGAGGGGCGGGGGTGGAGTCCGGCGTTTTGGGGACTCGAGCAGAGGCTCAGCGGCTGGGTTTTGGGGCTCGGAAGGGGGCAGTAAGCGATGCGGTTCGGGGGCGGAGAGCAGAAGCCGTTTTGGCTGGTTCTGCAGGGGGGGGTGGGCAGGAGGGCGTTGGGGGCTGCGGGGGAAAGCAGGGGCTGGGCGGGCTGCGGGGTGCTCAAACAGCAGGTGAGGTTTTCAAATCTGCAACTTGTAACTGTTGCAGCTTTGTTCTGGCTTCCTCCATTTTTGCAAAAGCTTCTGTTGCTAGACAGAGCATTCCTCTGTGTATCAGCTACTTGAGCTAGTTTATTTCAATGCGTCTGATCAGGTTTGTCTGTTCAGCAAAGTGGCATTTAAAGGTGACGTTTCACCGGATGCCAGCGGCTGTGCCTTATTTCCAGTATAAAGATGTATTCCCCAAATATCAGAGTGGGATATAACAACTGCAGCTGGTCAAAAGTAACACTGAAATGCAAAATTTAGAATTTCTTTTTTCCCATTGGCTCCTCCTCAGTATGAACACAAAGTTAATTTCTATTCTTAATTCCTATTTATGCTACATATATGAAGGATGAACGCGAGGAAAGGAGACCATAAAATACTGGCCTATTGCTATTTGTATGCTGTGCTTTGAACAGAAGAGACAAAACTGTCCTTTTTGTGAAATAATACTGGCTGTATCAGTGCCGTCCTCGTGTTTTTATTCAAAAATGTGAGATTTGTTGCCCCGAATGGTGAGAGTAGTTTTTGTTAATGGAAGTCGCAAGAGGTTCTGCCACCTTAAAAACCATAGAATCATAGAATGGTTAGAATTGGAAGGGACCTTCAAGACCATCGTGTTGCAGCCCCCCTGCCTTGGGCAGGGACGCCTCCACTAGAGCGGGTTGCTCAAAGCCCCGTCCAGCCTGGCCTTAAACACTTCCAGGGATGGGGCATCCACAGCTTCCCCGGGCAACCTGTTCCAGTGCCTCACCACCCTCACGGTAAAGAATTTCCTCCTAACATCTAGTCTGAATCTCCCCTCTTCCGATTTAAAACCGTTACCCCTTGTCCTGTCGCTACCTTTCCCGACAGAGAGTCCCTCTCCGGCTCTCCCGTAGGCTCCCTTCAGATATTGGAAGGCTGCTCTGAGGTCTCCCCGGAGCCTTCTCTTCTCCAGGCTGAACAACCCCAGCTCTCTCAGTCTCTCTTCACAGGGGAGGTGCTCCGTCCCTCCGATGGTTTTCGTGGCCCTCCGCTGGGCCCCTTCCAACAGGTCCACGTCCTTCCCGTGTCGAGGACTCCAAAGCTGGACACCGTACTCCAGGTGGGGTCTCGCGTGCGCAGAGTAGAGGGGGGTAGAATCGCCTCCCGTGACCCGCTGGCCACGCTTCTCTTGATGCAGCCCAGGGTGGGGTTGGCTTTCTGGGCTGCCAGCGCGCGTTGCCGGCTCGTACTGACGTGTAATAATGCTACTGATGTACCGTTAGCAGCCTCGTGTTAAAAGAAGCAAGAAGCTGTAATATCCTTAATTTAGACAGTTTTTACGTGAAATGGTGCATCCTCACTGTTTTGTCACTTTCAGGAGCGAGCAATTGACCGAGAGCACGAGAGAGACCTTTTCCAGCAAGAGATAGGGAAGCCGGAACAACAGCTTAAGGTTCCACAAAGGATTCGGCCTGTCAGCGAGCATCAAACCGGAGAGGTAACGCGCGCTATTGCTTGTACTCAAGGGATCTAAATGGTACGCTGACAGCCGTTCGGATACCCTAGGGAAGCTGTTTTATGGTGTCCCTAACCTGCATCCGTTTGCAAGGCAGGAAAGGAAATCCCCCGAGATGAAAGGCTACGGTGTCGGGGGAACGTGGGGAAAGTGTGTTCTGGGTGTTTTTTGAGTCGGTCGGTTGGATGTTTTTAGTAGCAGACACACAGAAGCCTCGTAACTTTCAAAAAGACTCCCTCGCGTAACTTAATTTAGAAAATGGGGTTTTCAAAAGCCCGTGGAAACATTCAGGACTCCTGTAGCGATTCCCCCTGCTCTTGCGTCCTTTTGTGACATCCTGTTGGTAGCACGGGTACGGGCACCGCAGGAACGCAGTGACCAAGGGGTCACAGCCGAGACGTAGCGGCGCTCTCTGCGTGCGCCTCCCCGGGAGACGTCTGTCTCCCCTGAAACAATCTGGTGACCGCAGAAGGGCAGCTCGAGGAAGTCACAGCAACCTCTTAGGCCCAGCAAAAGCCAGAAAAGCGACAGCGGTGCAAACGCTGTGTATTGTGAAGCTTTTTGCCTGTTTTGTTTGGTGACCTTTGGGTCAATTAAACTGCATTTTATTTTTTGGTGGGTTTTCTCCTGTCTTGCTTTTAGAGCAAGGCTGATATTTTTGCGTGATTCTCTCGCCCGATTTTCAGTCTTCAGCTTCTTCTCGGGTGGCACTGCGATTTTCAAAGAAAAGCTCTTCCTTTCGGTTCAGTTCAGTTGCTGTCGTTCGGTTCTTAAATGGTAGCAACGTTTAGTATTCTATATTAGATAGTTTATGACCACAGACAGTAATGGGACATACATGGATAGACGTGAAATGTAAGTTGTCAAAATATTTATTGCCCTACAATTCTCGGAGGTAGGGGTGTGTTTCCTGGGGTTTCAAAATCTATTTCACTAAAAAGGTTTGTAACAAATCCTGCAAAGTGTTCAGCCCGTACCGGGCGACCTGGCTGTCGTCAGCCTGTGCGTACAAGGAGTGGTGGGCCATTAGCCGAATGTGTGTTAACCGACACGCGTGGAGCAATTCCGCATCCGTCTGCTTCTGTGGCAAAGCGGGTGCCCGCTCCTGTCCTACGGACACGTTCCACAGAGGGGGGAGGCACAATTAGTTTTCCTGAATCCGGGATGTTCGTTTTGAGTTCGTTTTGTGATGCGTCTCCTCATAATTTGAGGCATGGGCAGCGTGTGAATTCCTAGTTAAAATTCTCACAGTTAAAAAGGCAAAACTTCTCCCGAGAAAAAAAATTTCAAATTTGATTGCATAATGAAACGAGGCCTGTTTTTCTGCACAGAAACGATTTGTGGGAATCGTCCTGAATTACAAGCGTGTATACCCAGATGTGTACACTCCAAGTTGGCAGATAGGCTGCAGCAGCAATGTAAAGCATGCTTTAAGGTGAAAGATGGCTGTAACTGTGATGAAAACGTTAAGGTTCGTACTAGATGCTTTTAAAGTAGGATTTTTCACAGGCAGGCGCAGCGGCAATTTTAGAGCCGAGTGGTGCCGAATATTACCCATTTACAGACAGAATTCTCGGTACTGTCTTAGATTTACATCGAATTTCTATCAAATGAGCCACCTAGCCTTCCTATATAGTATATTTTGGTGCCCCGATATTACTTGGCGTATTTCATAAGTATACCTTTTATGGCCGTTTCTCGTGCTTTTCCGAGAGAGCTGCTTTACTTTTTCATAGTTGCACGGTTTTTGAATGCCTCTTCTGCCTTTCAGATCTTCTCTTTCTCCTACGCCTTAAATACTCGTACAAGAACGTGCAGAAAATGTTATGTGCAGCTGTAACGTGCTTTGGGGTTTTTTTTGGTAGGATGAAATGGAAATACTGGGACTGGCGATCCAGAAGTCTGAAGAAGCCACCGTAAAGGACCGTCCCAGTGACTACCGTCGAGTTAGGATTATTAAAAGCACCAAAGCGACACGCTCGTAGAGATGGGGACTACCTCTGGACACGTGTTAATCCCGGTCAGGTGTCCTCGGGATACAGATGGTCTGCGCTTCCTGCTCTGACAAGACAGAAGCGATGAGCTTCAGGATGAGCTCCTGAAGACAAGAAAGAGGCCAGGTGCCGGGGTTCTTGTCTCTTTGTTTGTTTGTTTGTTTGTTTGTTTTGGGCGGGGGGTGGCGGGCGGGCGGGCGGGCGTGTGGCTTCCAAAACAGGGTGCGCGGTTGACTGCAGGTGGCAGCCTGCAGAGCTCTTTTGCTGCCTGACCTCGCCTTTTCTTTGTCACTCCTCTTTCATGGCATCTGCGCTGAAAGCCGGGGCGGTCAACGAAGAGACGTGGACAAAACGGGACGAACCGGCGCCGCTTCTGCCTGTTTTCCAGGCTTTGCCACGAACCAAGGAGCATCATCAGCCTCGTCACTGGTGGCGGCGAGTCCTGAGGTGGCTTAGGTGAGTCGAGCCTTCCAGGAACGTCCGTTGTCCGTAGCCTACGGCGTGTCATTTGGACGTCAGTCGGAAGGAGGTTTCCCTTTCTGAAAGGGCACCGGTTTCTCGTGCCAAGCGGTTGCCTCTCCTGAAGTTCCCACGAGAGGGGATCCTCGGAGACGATGCGCTGGGCAGCAGAAGTCATCAGCGAGGAGACGTCGCGCGCTCTATTAAATAGGGACAAAAAGAAAGACGATGTCCTTCCAAAGGCCCGAGCGCGGCACCTCTTCCGACGGCCGATGGCATGGCCGGCCTTTGGGCTCTGGGTCCCCCGTAACAGCGGGGACACGGCCAAACCCTGTTCCTCTGCGTGTTCGGCACAGCCAAAAGCCTTGGCCGGTCCGCCGGTCGTTTTCGGTAGCCTGGTGGATTGCGGCACCGGGGATTGGATTTCCCCCCGCCAAAAGTACAGCCGTTTGGGGAATCTCTTACCTTCCTGGTTTTTTCTATCGTAAAGGAGACTTTAAAAAAAGGGTTAAAGTCGTATAACGTGCAAACTGACTTGCAGGCTTTAAACGGCAACCGTCCACCGGCTGTAGCCTACAGCGTCTTAGGCGTCCCTAAGCGGCGAGGTATTTGTTCCAAATCTTTGAAAAGAGAGGCGACTGAAGGTAACGGGTTGGGTTTTTGGTTGGGTTTTTTTTCTAGTTTTTTTGTTTTTTGTTTTTCCCCCCCCTTTTCTTTAGGCGGAGCGCTCTGAAGAACCTGATTTCTGCCTGGCTTTCAGCGTCGCGTTTCCCCGGCAGTGCGGTAGCATCTCTCTCGGGCAGTGCCGCCGGCCAGATGTCCCTCCTCCTTGGGTAGGAGAGAAAGCAGCCCCCGGTCAAATGACAACTGCGCGTTCTGGAGACGGAGAGCGCAACGGTGGGGGTTCGGAGCTGTGCCAGTTGAATTAGCGCCGAAGAAAAAGTCCGAGGCTTTTCTAGCGTGAGTATTTTTCTTGGCCGTATCTAAACGCGCGCAGAGCTTTCCAGCGGCAGGGAAAGGGAAGGGAGGAGGCGCTTCCCCCCAGCGGGCGGAGGGTTTGTTACGCTGTTAGGCTGAGAAGGTGTTGCAAGTGGCACGGGTCAGTCTGAATAGGGACCTGAAGCGTCGGGATGGCTCCGGCTTTGGCAGGCCGTGCCGTCTTTGGAGCGGAGCTGTTTCCCCGCAATCCTCCTGTAGCTCAGCTCCTGTCCTGTCCCTCGGCCGGAGGGAATTCCTCTACTCTCTTCGGTGCTCTTTCGTTTGATGATGCTGATCTCCGGTTGGGGTTTGCTGTTTGTTTTGCAGGTGCCTCGTTGTCCGCGTCTCGTGCTGCTCGACAGACGCCCCGGCCCGGGTTTGCAGCCGGTGGTGGAGCCGCCTGAGGGGAAGGGGCCAGCCCTGGGTCTGGTCGTTCGGTGCATTTTTTGGGGCGAATTAAAAAAACCGGTGTGTGTGTGGGGGGTGGTGGTGGTGTGATGATGTCATTTGGGGCAGCCGGATGTCAGCGGGGGAGCGACGGTGCGGCGGAGGAGCAGGTGAGTGGGGGTTAAGTGGGGTTCCCCCCACAAGAGGGTGGGTCACGGCCCCCAAACGCCTGAAAACTTGGTGCGGGGCAGGTGGTTGGGGTTTTGGGCGGTGGTGTTTAAAAAATGTTAAAAGCTGTATATGCGGGGGTGAGGCATTGGAGTAGAGAACAATCTCTCATTTTTCTGTGTGTTGAAAAATAATATTCCCTTACGTATATAAAAGGAGTTCAAAATACCAACCCGTATCTCTAAGGATTCTGTATTATTTAATGGGAGTTTAGACGACGGAAAGATTTTTTAAAAGATTTATTTATAAAGAGAGATTGAAGCGTCAAAGCGGATGTCTGGACAGGTCGCTAGTCCAATTGGATGTTGTCTATCGTGCGTGTTAATCTGTAAGTCTAAACAGATGTGACTCTTAGCAGACGTTCTGTCGAAGTGTATCAAGAGCATCCGTTTTCCCTAAGTCTTACCCACGGGTCGGTCAGTGCGGAGGCGTAAACGCCTGTGCTGTAGATGGTTCCAGACTGCAAAGAGAGCCTATCGCTAGAAGGGATTTCCAAACTGGCCCTCCCCTCTGCTCTCTCTTGCCGGCGTCCAAGCGCTTTCAAAAGCGCTTTAAGCAGGAGTGTTGATTCCCAGGAGGATAGGGAAGCTCTACAGAGAGACTTAGGTAGATTGGATCGTTGGGCCAACATCAGTGGTATGAGTTTCAACAAGGGCGAGCGCCAGGTTCTGCGCGTGGGCCACAATAACCCCGAGCAGCGCTACAGGCTTGGGGAAATGTGGCTGGAAAACCACCTGGAAGAAAGAGACCTGGGGGTTCTAATGGACAAGCGGCTGAACGTGAGCCGGCAGTGTGCCCAGGTGGCCACGAAAGCCAACGGCATCCTGGCTTGTATTAGAAACAGCGTGAGCAGCAGAAGTAGGGAGGCGATTGTGCCCCTGTACTCGGCACTGGTGAGGCCACACCTGGAGTATTGCGTCCGGTTTTGGGCACCTCAATCCAAGAGAGATGTCGAGGTGCTGGAGCGAGTGCAGAGGAGGGCAACGAAGCTGGTGAAGGGCCTGGAAAACAAATCCTATGAAGAGCGGTTGAAGGAGCTGGGACTGTTTAGTATGAGGAAGAGGGGGCTGAGGGGAGACCTCGTCACTCTAAACCTACTTGAAAGGACACTGTAGAGAGGTCGGTGCTGGTCTCCTGGCACGGGTAGGTAATGACAGAACGAGAGGGAACGGCTTCAAGCTCCAACGGGGTAGGTTTAGACTGGACGTTAGGAAAGAATGTTTCACAGAGGGAGTGGTCGGGCATTGGAACAGGCTACCCAGGGAGGTGGTCGAGTCACCATCCCTGGATGTGTTTAAGAACCGTCGAGATGTGGTGTTGGGGGATATGGTGTAGGGGAGAACTTTGTAGAGTAGGGTAGATGGTTGGACTCGATGATCCCAAGGGTCTCTTGCAACCTAGACGATTCTATGATTCTATGAAAAGCAGCCCCTTCCCCCGTTTCCCCTCCCGCCCTGGGGAGCTGGATCGGTGCAGCGGGACAGGAGGAAAAAAACCCAGCCCCGTTTTCCTGCAGGGACGCAAAGCTCCCCGATGTCTCTGTGGTGGATAAGGCGGCACCCCCGCCTGCCTTCCTGGACGCCGGCGGACTGGCTGCTGTCGCCCCCACGGCCCCCGGGGCCACGCGCAGAGCGCCGCGGCGTCCCTGGGGCTGGTTGCGGGGCGAACACCGGAGGTTTTTGGCGCCGAGGCGACGGCTGCGGCTGCCCGGACTGCGAGCGGGGACAGGGCAGAGAGCGGGAAGGCCTGCCCGCCGGTAAGTGGTCACGGTCCCTGGGTGGAGGGAAGCGGGCTGAGAGCGGTCACCGCTCATGGCCCCGGTGAGGTCTCAGAGGGGGACAAGGAAGGGGGCGTGGGCGCTGTCCGGCTGCCCGGTGCTTTCCGCCCGCTGCGGACCGGTCCGCAGCGATTTCTGGGCTGGCCGCCGTTTTCCCCCGGCCCCCTCCGGTTCCGGAGCGGCTCGGCCCGCCCATACCGCGCGCCCATTGGTCGCGGTGCCGTAAGCGGCGTCCGTCCTCTAGGAGCCCCCGTCCCATTGGTCGATCGCGCCGTCAATCTCCAGCGCCTCCCAGTCCGGCCAATCGGAGCGCGGCAGGCGATCCGACCAATCGGAGCGGGGCGGTCGCGTTGTGATTGGCTCGTCTTCCTGTCAATCCGCCCGGGGGCGGTTGCCATGGTGAGGAAGCCCCGCCCGGTCGCGCATGCGCAGTAGTAAGGACGGCGCCGCCCTCACTACTGCGCATGCGCCACAGGGCGGGGCGTCCTCACCATGGCAACCGCCCCCTGGCGGATTGACAGGAGGACGAGCCAATCACAGCGCGACCGCCGCGCTCCGATTGGTCGGATCGCCTGCCGCGCTCCGATTGGCCGGGGTGGGAGGCGCTGAAGATTGACGGCGCGACCGACCAATGGGACGGGCTCCCCGAGGACGGAAGCCGCTTCCGGCGCCGTGACCAATGGGCGCGCCGCATGGGCGGGCCGAGCCGCTCCGGAAGCGGAGGGGGCCGGGGGAAAATGGCGGCGCGCGCAGAAGCGGCTGCGGCGCGGCGCGGACCGCACCGCACCGCACCGGACCGGCGCGGGCGGAAAGCACCGGGCAGCCGGACAGCGTCGCGGTGCCGCTGGACAGCGTCGCGGTGCCGCTGGACAGCGTCGCGGTGCCGCTGGACAGCGTCGCGAGGCAGCTGGACAGCGTCGAGGCCAGTGGGGGGGCGCGGGGAAGGCGGCCGGGGTCCCGAGGCGGCTCCGAGGGGAGACGGCGTTGCGGGGGGGCGGGCTGAGGCGTCTGGGGAGGTGCTCGCGGCTCCCGGGGCTGGCAAACGGGCTCGCGTGGCTGGTGTTGGGGCTTCAGCCGGAGAGGGAGTCGTGTGGCTTTGGGCTGAGGGGCGGGGGTGGAGTCCGGCGTTTTGGGGACTCGAGCAGAGGCTCAGCGGCTGGGTTTTGGGGCTCGGAAGGGGGCAGTAAGTGATGCGGTTTGGGGGCGGAGAGCAGAAGCCGTTTTGGCTGGTTCTGCACGGGGGGTGGGCAGGAGGGCGTTGGGGGCTGCGGGGGAAAGCAGGGGCTGGGCGGGCTGCGGGGTGCTCAAACAGCAGGTGAGGTTTTCAAATCTGCAACTTGTAACTGTTGCAGCTTTGTTCTGGCTTCCTCCATTTTTGCAAAAGCTTCTGTTGCTAGACAGAGCATTCCTCTGTGTATCAGCTACTTGAGCTAGTTTATTTCAATGCGTCTGATCAGGTTTGTCTGTTCAGCAAAGTGGCATTTAAAGGTGACGTTTCACCGGATGCCAGCGGCTGTGCCTTATTTCCAGTATAAAGATGTATTCCCCAAATATCAGAGTGGGATATAACAACTGCAGCTGGTCAAAAGTAACACTGAAATGCAAAATTTAGAATTTCTTTTTTCCCATTGGCTCCTCCTCAGTATGAACACAAAGTTAATTTCTATTCTTAATTCCTATTTATGCTACATATATGAAGGATGAACGCGAGGAAAGGAGACCATAAAATACTGGCCTATTGCTATTTGTATGCTGTGCTTTGAACAGAAGAGACAAAACTGTCCTTTTTGTGAAATAATACTGGCTGTATCAGTGCCGTCCTCGTGTTTTTATTCAAAAATGTGAGATTTGTTGCCCCGAATGGTGAGAGTAGTTTTTGTTAATGGAAGTCGCAAGAGGTTCTGCCACCTTAAAAACCATAGAATCATAGAATGGTTAGAATTGGAAGGGACCTTCAAGACCATCGTGTTGCAGCCCCCCTGCCTTGGGCAGGGACGCCTCCACTAGAGCGGGTTGCTCAAAGCCCCGTCCAGCCTGGCCTTAAACACTTCCAGGGATGGGGCATCCACAGCTTCCCCGGGCAACCTGTTCCAGTGCCTCACCACCCTCACGGTAAAGAATTTCCTCCTAACATCTAGTCTGAATCTCCCCTCTTCCGATTTAAAACCGTTACCCCTTGTCCTGTCGCTACCTTTCCCGACAGAGAGTCCCTCTCCGGCTCTCCCGTAGGCTCCCTTCAGATATTGGAAGGCTGCTCTGAGGTCTCCCCGGAGCCTTCTCTTCTCCAGGCTGAACAACCCCAGCTCTCTCAGTCTCTCTTCACAGGGGAGGTGCTCCGTCCCTCCGATGGTTTTCGTGGCCCTCCGCTGGGCCCCTTCCAACAGGTCCACGTCCTTCCCGTGTCGAGGACTCCAAAGCTGGACACCGTACTCCAGGTGGGGTCTCGCGTGCGCAGAGTAGAGGGGGGTAGAATCGCCTCCCGTGACCCGCTGGCCACGCTTCTCTTGATGCAGCCCAGGGTGGGGTTGGCTTTCTGGGCTGCCAGCGCGCGTTGCCGGCTCGTACTGACGTGTAATAATGCTACTGATGTACCGTTAGCAGCCTCGTGTTAAAAGAAGCAAGAAGCTGTAATATCCTTAATTTAGACAGTTTTTACGTGAAATGGTGCATCCTCACTGTTTTGTCACTTTCAGGAGCGAGCAATTGACCGAGAGCAGGAGAGAGACCTTTTCCAGCAAGAGATAGGGAAGCCGGAACAACAGCTTAAGGTTCCACAAAGGATTCGGCCTGTCAGCGAGCATCAAACCGGAGAGGTAACGCGCGCTATTGCTTGTACTCAAGGGATCTAAATGGTACGCTGACAGCCGTTCGGATACCCTAGGGAAGCTGTTTTATGGTGTCCCTAACCTGCATCCGTTTGCAAGGCAGGAAAGGAAATCCCCCGAGATGAAAGGCTACGGTGTCGGGGGAACGTGGGGAAAGTGTGTTCTGGGTGTTTTTTGAGTCGGTCGGTTGGATGTTTTTAGTAGCAGACACACAGAAGCCTCGTAACTTTCAAAAAGACTCCCTCGCGTAACTTAATTTAGAAAATGGGGTTTTCAAAAGCCCGTGGAAACATTCAGGACTCCTGTAGCGATTCCCCCTGCTCTTGCGTCCTTTTGTGACATCCTGTTGGTAGCACGGGTACGGGCACCGCAGGAACGCAGTGACCAAGGGGTCACAGCCGAGACGTAGCGGCGCTCTCTGCGTGCGCCTCCCCGGGAGACGTCTGTCTCCCCTGAAACAATCTGGTGACCGCAGAAGGGCAGCTCGAGGAAGTCACAGCAACCTCTTAGGCCCAGCAAAAGCCAGAAAAGCGACAGCGGTGCAAACGCTGTGTATTGTGAAGCTTTTTGCCTGTTTTGTTTGGTGACCTTTGGGTCAATTAAACTGCATTTTATTTTTTGGTGGGTTTTCTCCTGTCTTGCTTTTAGAGCAAGGCTGATATTTTTGCGTGATTCTCTCGCCCGATTTTCAGTCTTCAGCTTCTTCTCGGGTGGCACTGCGATTTTCAAAGAAAAGCTCTTCCTTTCGGTTCAGTTCAGTTGCTGTCGTTCGGTTCTTAAATGGTAGCAACGTTTAGTATTCTATATTAGATAGTTTATGACCACAGACAGTAATGGGACATACATGGATAGACGTGAAATGTAAGTTGTCAAAATATTTATTGCCCTACAATTCTCGGAGGTAGGGGTGTGTTTCCTGGGGTTTCAAAATCTATTTCACTAAAAAGGTTTGTAACAAATCCTGCAAAGTGTTCAGCCCGTACCGGGCGACCTGGCTGTCGTCAGCCTGTGCGTACAAGGAGTGGTGGGCCATTAGCCGAATGTGTGTTAACCGACACGCGTGGAGCAATTCCGCATCCGTCTGCTTCTGTGGCAAAGCGGGTGCCCGCTCCTGTCCTACGGACACGTTCCACAGAGGGGGGAGGCACAATTAGTTTTCCTGAATCCGGGATGTTCGTTTTGAGTTCGTTTTGTGATGCGTCTCCTCATAATTTGAGGCATGGGCAGCGTGTGAATTCCTAGTTAAAATTCTCACAGTTAAAAAGGCAAAACTTCTCCCGAGAAAAAAAATTTCAAATTTGATTGCATAATGAAACGAGGCCTGTTTTTCTGCACAGAAACGATTTGTGGGAATCGTCCTGAATTACAAGCGTGTATACCCAGATGTGTACACTCCAAGTTGGCAGATAGGCTGCAGCAGCAATGTAAAGCATGCTTTAAGGTGAAAGATGGCTGTAACTGTGATGAAAACGTTAAGGTTCGTACTAGATGCTTTTAAAGTAGGATTTTTCACAGGCAGGCGCAGCGGCAATTTTAGAGCCGAGTGGTGCCGAATATTACCCATTTACAGACAGAATTCTCGGTACTGTCTTAGATTTACATCGAATTTCTATCAAATGAGCCACCTAGCCTTCCTATATAGTATATTTTGGTGCCCCGATATTACTTGGCGTATTTCATAAGTATACCTTTTATGGCCGTTTCTCGTGCTTTTCCGAGAGAGCTGCTTTACTTTTTCATAGTTGCACGGTTTTTGAATGCCTCTTCTGCCTTTCAGATCTTCTCTTTCTCCTACGCCTTAAATACTCGTACAAGAACGTGCAGAAAATGTTATGTGCAGCTGTAACGTGCTTTGGGGTTTTTTTTGGTAGGATGAAATGGAAATACTGGGACTGGCGATCCAGAAGTCTGAAGAAGCCACCGTAAAGGACCGTCCCAGTGACTACCGTCGAGTTAGGATTATTAAAAGCACCAAAGCGACACGCTCGTAGAGATGGGGACTACCTCTGGACACGTGTTAATCCCGGTCAGGTGTCCTCGGGATACAGATGGTCTGCGCTTCCTGCTCTGACAAGACAGAAGCGATGAGCTTCAGGATGAGCTCCTGAAGACAAGAAAGAGGCCAGGTGCCGGGGTTCTTGTCTCTTTCTTTGTTTGTTTGTTTGTTTGTTTTGGGCGGGGGGTGGCGGGCGGGCGGGCGGGCGTGTGGCTTCCAAAACAGGGTGCGCGGTTGACTGCAGGTGGCAGCCTGCAGAGCTCTTTTGCTGCCTGACCTCGCCTTTTCTTTGTCACTCCTCTTTCATGGCATCTGCGCTGAAAGCCGGGGCGGTCAACGAAGAGACGTGGACAAAACGGGACGAACCGGCGCCGCTTCTGCCTGTTTTCCAGGCTTTGCCACGAACCAAGGAGCATCATCAGCCTCGTCACTGGTGGCGGCGAGTCCTGAGGTGGCTTAGGTGAGTCGAGCCTTCCAGGAACGTCCGTTGTCCGTAGCCTACGGCGTGTCATTTGGACGTCAGTCGGAAGGAGGTTTCCCTTTCTGAAAGGGCACCGGTTTCTCGTGCCAAGCGGTTGCCTCTCCTGAAGTTCCCACGAGAGGGGATCCTCGGAGACGATGCGCTGGGCAGCAGAAGTCATCAGCGAGGAGACGTCGCGCGCTCTATTAAATAGGGACAAAAAGAAAGACGATGTCCTTCCAAAGGCCCGAGCGCGGCACCTCTTCCGACGGCCGATGGCATGGCCGGCCTTTGGGCTCTGGGTCCCCCGTAACAGCGGGGACACGGCCAAACCCTGTTCCTCTGCGTGTTCGGCACAGCCAAAAGCCTTGGCCGGTCCGCCGGTCGTTTTCGGTAGCCTGGTGGATTGCGGCACCGGGGATTGGATTTCCCCCCGCCAAAAGTACAGCCGTTTGGGGAATCTCTTACCTTCCTGGTTTTTTCTATCGTAAAGGAGACTTTAAAAAAAGGGTTAAAGTCGTATAACGTGCAAACTGACTTGCAGGCTTTAAACGGCAACCGTCCACCGGCTGTAGCCTACAGCGTCTTAGGCGTCCCTAAGCGGCGAGGTATTTGTTCCAAATCTTTGAAAAGAGAGGCGACTGAAGGTAACGGGTTGGGTTTTTGGTTGGGTTTTTTTTCTAGTTTTTTTGTTTTTTGTTTTTCCCCCCCCTTTTCTTTAGGCGGAGCGCTCTGAAGAACCTGATTTCTGCCTGGCTTTCAGCGTCGCGTTTCCCCGGCAGTGCGGTAGCATCTCTCTCGGGCAGTGCCGCCGGCCAGATGTCCCTCCTCCTTGGGTAGGAGAGAAAGCAGCCCCCGGTCAAATGACAACTGCGCGTTCTGGAGACGGAGAGCGCAACGGTGGGGGTTCGGAGCTGTGCCAGTTGAATTAGCGCCGAAGAAAAAGTCCGAGGCTTTTCTAGCGTGAGTATTTTTCTTGGCCGTATCTAAACGCGCGCAGAGCTTTCCAGCGGCAGGGAAAGGGAAGGGAGGAGGCGCTTCCCCCCAGCGGGCGGAGGGTTTGTTACGCTGTTAGGCTGAGAAGGTGTTGCAAGTGGCACGGGTCAGTCTGAATAGGGACCTGAAGCGTCGGGATGGCTCCGGCTTTGGCAGGCCGTGCCGTCTTTGGAGCGGAGCTGTTTCCCCGCAATCCTCCTGTAGCTCAGCTCCTGTCCTGTCCCTCGGCCGGAGGGAATTCCTCTACTCTCTTCGGTGCTCTTTCGTTTGATGATGCTGATCTCCGGTTGGGGTTTGCTGTTTGTTTTGCAGGTGCCTCGTTGTCCGCGTCTCGTGCTGCTCGACAGACGCCCCGGCCCGGGTTTGCAGCCGGTGGTGGAGCCGCCTGAGGGGAAGGGGCCAGCCCTGGGTCTGGTCGTTCGGTGCATTTTTTGGGGCGAATTAAAAAAACCGGTGTGTGTGTGGGGGGTGGTGGTGGTGTGATGATGTCATTTGGGGCAGCCGGATGTCAGCGGGGGAGCGACGGTGCGGCGGAGGAGCAGGTGAGTGGGGGTTAAGTGGGGTTCCCCCCACAAGAGGGTGGGTCACGGCCCCCAAACGCCTGAAAACTTGGTGCGGGGCAGGTGGTTGGGGTTTTGGGCGGTGGTGTTTAAAAAATGTTAAAAGCTGTATATGCGGGGGTGAGGCATTGGAGTAGAGAACAATCTCTCATTTTTCTGTGTGTTGAAAAATAATATTCCCTTACGTATATAAAAGGAGTTCCAAATACCAACCCGTATCTCTAAGGATTCTGTATTATTTAATGGGAGTTTAGACGACGGAAAGATTTTTTAAAAGATTTATTTATAAAGAGAGATTGAAGCGTCAAAGCGGATGTCTGGACAGGTCGCTAGTCCAATTGGATGTTGTCTATCTATCGTGCGTGTTAATCTGTAAGTCTAAACAGATGTGACTCTTAGCAGACGTTCTGTCGAAGTGTATCAAGAGCATCCGTTTTCCCTAAGTCTTACCCACGGGTCGGTCAGTGCGGAGGCGTAAACGCCTGTGCTGTAGATGGTTCCAGACTGCAAAGAGAGCCTATCGCTAGAAGGGATTTCCAAACTGGCCCTCCCCTCTGCTCTCTCTTGCCGGCGTCCAAGCGCTTTCAAAAGCGCTTTAAGCAGGAGTGTTGATTCCCAGGAGGATAGGGAAGCTCTACAGAGAGACTTAGGTAGATTGGATCGTTGGGCCAACGTCAGTGGTATGAGTTTCAACAAGGGCAAGTGCCAGGTTCTGCGCGTGGGCCACAATAACCCCGAGCAGCGCTACAGGCTTGGGGAAATGTGGCTGGAAAACCACCTGGAAGAAAGAGACCTGGGGGTTCTAATGGACAAGCGGCTGAACGTGAGCCGGCAGTGTGCCCAGGTGGCCACGAAAGCCAACGGCATCCTGGCTTGTATTAGAAACAGCGTGAGCAGCAGAAGTAGGGAGGCGATTGTGCCCCCTGTACTCGGCACTGGTGAGGCCACACCTGGAGTATTGCGTCCGGTTTTGGGCACCTCAATCCAAGAGAGATGTCGAGGTGCTGGAGCGAGTGCAGAGGAGGGCAACGAAGCTGGTGAAGGGCCTGGAAAACAAATCCTATGAAGAGCGGTTGAAGGAGCTGGGACTGTTTAGTATGAGGAAGAGGGGGCTGAGGGGAGACCTCGTCACTCTCTAAAACTACTTGAAAGGACACTGTAGAGAGGTCGGTGCTGGTCTCTTGGCACGGGTAGGTAATGACAGAACGAGAGGGAACGGCTTCAAGCTCCAACAGGGTAGGTTTAGACTGGACGTTAGGAAAGAATGTTTCACAGAGGGAGTGGTCGGGCATTGGAACAGGCTACCCAGGGAGGTGGTCGAGTCACCATCCCTGGATGTGTTTAAGAACCGTCGAGATGTGGTGTTGGGGGATATGGTGTAGGGGAGAACTTTGTAGAGTAGGGTAGATGGTTGGACTCGATGATCCCAAGGGTCTCTTGCAACCTAGACGATTCTATGATTCTATGAAAAGCAGCCCCTTCCCCCGTTTCCCCTCCCGCCCTGGGGAGCTGGATCGGTGCAGCGGGACAGGAGGAAAAAAACCCAGCCCCGTTTTCCTGCAGGGACGCAAAGCTCCCCGATGTCTCTGTGGTGGATAAGGCGGCACCCCCGCCTGCCTTCCTGGACGCCGGCGGACTGGCTGCTGTCGCCCCCACGGCCCCCGGGGCCACGCGCAGAGCGCCGCGGCGTCCCTGGGGCTGGTTGCGGGGCGAACACCGGAGGTTTTTGGCGCCGAGGCGACGGCTGCGGCTGCCCGGACTGCGAGCGGGGACAGGGCAGAGAGCGGGAAGGCCTGCCCGCCGGTAAGTGGTCACGGTCCCTGGGTGGAGGGAAGCGGGCTGAGAGCGGTCACCGCTCATGGCCCCGGTGAGGTCTCAGAGGGGGACAAGGAAGGGGGCGTGGGCGCTGTCCGGCTGCCCGGTGCTTTCCGCCCGCTGCGGACCGGTCCGCAGCGATTTCTGGGCTGGCCGCCGTTTTCCCCCGGCCCCCTCCGGTTCCGGAGCGGCTCGGCCCGCCCATACCGCGCGCCCATTGGTCGCGGTGCCGTAAGCGGCGCCCGTCCTCTAGGAGCCACCGTCCCATTGGTCGATCGCGCCGTCAATCTCCAGCGCCTCCCAGTCCGGCCAATCGGAGCGCGGCAGGCGATCCGACCAATCGGAGCGGGGCGGTCGCGTTGTGATTGGCTCGTCCTCCTGTCAATCCGCCCGGGGGCGGTTGCCATGGTGAGGAAGCCCCGCCCGGTCGCGCATGCGCAGTAGTAAGGACGGCGCCGCCCTCACTACTGCGCATGCGCCACAGGGCGGGGCGTCCTCACCATGGCAACCGCCCCCTGGCGGATTGACAGGAGGACGAGCCAATCACAGCGCGACCGCCGCGCTCCGATTGGTCGGATCGCCTGCCGCGCTCCGATTGGCCGGGGTGGGAGGCGCTGAAGATTGACGGCGCGACCGACCAATGGGACGGGCTCCCCGAGGACGGAAGCCGCTTCCGGCGCCGTGACCAATGGGCGCGCCGCATGGGCGGGCCGAGCCGCTCCGGAAGCGGAGGGGGCCGGGGGAAAATGGCGGCGCGCGCAGAAGCGGCTGCGGCGCGGCGCGGACCGCACCGCACCGCACCGCACCGGACCGGCGCGGGCGGAAAGCACCGGGCAGCCGGACAGCGTCGCGGTGCCGCTGGACAGCGTCGCGGTGCCGCTGGACAGCGTCGCGAGGCAGCTGGACAGCGTCGAGGCCAATGGGGGGGCGCGGGGAAGGCGGCCGGGGTCCCGAGGCGGCTCCGAGGGGAGACGGCGTTGCGGGGGGGCGGGCTGAGGCGTCTGGGGAGGTGCTCGCGGCTCCCGGGGCTGGCAAACGGGCTCGCGTGGCTGGTGTTGGGGCTTCAGCCGGAGAGGGAGTCGTGTGGCTTTGGGCTGAGGGGCGGGGGTGGAGTCCGGCGTTTTGGGGACTCGAGCAGAGGCTCAGCGGCTGGGTTTTGGGGCTCGGAAGGGGGCAGTAAGCGATGCGGTTCGGGGGCGGAGAGCAGAAGCCGTTTTGGCTGGTTCTGCAGGGGGGGGTGGGCAGGAGGGCGTTGGGGGCTGCGGGGGAAAGCAGGGGCTGGGCGGGCTGCGGGGTGCTCAAACAGCAGGTGAGGTTTTCAAATCTGCAACTTGTAACTGTTGCAG
The DNA here is from genome assembly GCF_964106895.1 of Numenius arquata. Lineage (NCBI taxonomy): Eukaryota > Metazoa > Chordata > Aves > Charadriiformes > Scolopacidae > Numenius > Numenius arquata. Next base: position 57,030,451 of record NC_133585.1, read on the forward strand.
CTTTGTTCTGGCTTCCTCCATTTTTGCAAAAGCTTCTGTTGCTAGACAGAGCATTCCTCTGTGTATCAGCTACTTGAGCTAGTTTATTTCAATGCGTCTGATCAGGTTTGTCTGTTCAGCAAAGTGGCATTTAAAGGTGACGTTTCACCGGATGCCAGCGGCTGTGCCTTATTTCCAGTATAAAGATGTATTCCCCAAATATCAGAGTGGGATATAACAACTGCAGCTGGTCAAAAGTAACACTGAAATGCAAAATTTAGAATTTCTTTTTTCCCATTGGCTCCTCCTCAGTATGAACACAAAGTTAATTTCTATTCTTAATTCCTATTTATGCTACATATATGAAGGACGAACGCGAGGAAAGGAGACCATAAAATACTGGCCTATTGCTATTTGTATGCTGTGCTTTGAACAGAAGAGACAAAACTGTCCTTTTTGTGAAATAATACTGGCTGTATCAGTGCCGTCCTCGTGTTTTTATTCAAAAATGTGAGATTTGTTGCCCCGAATGGTGAGAGTAGTTTTTGTTAATGGAAGTCGCAAGAGGTTCTGCCACCTTAAAAACCATAGAATCATAGAATGGTTAGAATTGGAAGGGACCTTCAAGACCATCGTGTTGCAGCCCCCCTGCCTTGGGCAGGGACGCCTCCACTAGAGCGGGTTGCTCAAAGCCCCGTCCAGCCTGGCCTTAAACACTTCCAGGGATGGGGCATCCACAGCTTCCCCGGGCAACCTGTTCCAGTGCCTCACCACCCTCACGGTAAAGAATTTCCTCCTAACATCTAGTCTGAATCTCCCCTCTTCCGATTTAAAACCGTTACCCCTTGTCCTGTCGCTACCTTTCCCGACAGAGAGTCCCTCTCCGGCTCTCCCGTAGGCTCCCTTCAGATATTGGAAGGCTGCTCTGAGGTCTCCCCGGAGCCTTCTCTTCTCCAGGCTGAACAACCCCAGCTCTCTCAGTCTCTCTTCACAGGGGAGGTGCTCCGTCCCTCCGATGGTTTTCGTGGCCCTCCGCTGGGCCCCTTCCAACAGGTCCACGTCCTTCCCGTGTCGAGGACTCCAAAGCTGGACACCGTACTCCAGGTGGGGTCTCGCGTGCGCAGAGTAGAGGGGGGTAGAATCGCCTCCCGTGACCCGCTGGCCACGCTTCTCTTGATGCAGCCCAGGGTGGGGTTGGCTTTCTGGGCTGCCAGCGCGCGTTGCCGGCTCGTACTGACGTGTAATAATGCTACTGATGTACCGTTAGCAGCCTCGTGTTAAAAGAAGCAAGAAGCTGTAATATCCTTAATTTAGACAGTTTTTACGTGAAATGGTGCATCCTCACTGTTTTGTCACTTTCAGGAGCGAGCAATTGACCGAGAGCACGAGAGAGACCTTTTCCAGCAAGAGATAGGGAAGCCGGAACAACAGCTTAAGGTTCCACAAAGGATTCGGCCTGTCAGCGAGCATCAAACCGGAGAGGTAACGCGCGCTATTGCTTGTACTCAAGGGATCTAAATGGTACGCTGACAGCCGTTCGGATACCCTAGGGAAGCTGTTTTATGGTGTCCCTAACCTGCATCCGTTCGCAAGGCAGGAAAGGAAATCCCCCGAGATGAAAGGCTACGGTGTCGGGGGAACGTGGGGAAAGTGTGTTCTGGGTGTTTTTTGAGTCGGTCGGTTGGATGTTTTTAGTAGCAGACACACAGAAGCCTCGTAACTTTCAAAAAGACTCCCTCGCGTAACTTAATTTAGAAAATGGGGTTTTCAAAAGCCCGTGGAAACATTCAGGACTCCTGTAGCGATTCCCCCTGCTCTTGCGTCCTTTTGTGACATCCTGTTGGTAGCACGGGTACGGGCACCGCAGGAACGCAGTGACCAAGGGGTCACAGCCGAGACGTAGCGGCGCTCTCTGCGTGCGCCTCCCCGGGAGACGTCTGTCTCCCCTGAAACAATCTGGTGACCGCAGAAGGGCAGCTCGAGGAAGTCACAGCAACCTCTTAGGCCCAGCAAAAGCCAGAAAAGCGACAGCGGTGCAAACGCTGTGTGTTGTGAAGCTTTTTGCCTGTCTTGTTTGGTGACCTTTGGGTCAATTGAACTGCATTTTATTTTTTGGTGGGTTTTCTCCTGTCTTGCTTTTAGAGCAAGGCTGATATTTTTGCGTGATTCTCTCGCCCGATTTTCAGTCTTCAGCTTCTTCTCAGGTGGCACTGCGATTTTCAAAGAAAAGCTCTTCCTTTCGGTTCAGTTCAGTTGCTGTCGTTCGGTTCTTAAATGGTAGCAACGTTTAGTATTCTATATTAGATAGTTTATGACCACAGACAGTAATGGGACATACATGGATAGACGTGAAATGTAAGTTGTCAAAATATTTATTGCCTTACAATTCTCGGAGGTAGGGGTGTGTTTCCTGGGGTTTTGAAATCTATTTCACTAAAAAGGTTTGTAACAAATCCTGCAAAGTGTTCAGCCCGTACCGGGCGACCTGGCTGTCGTCAGCCTGTGCGTACAAGGAGTGGTGGGCCATTAGCCGAATGTGTGTTAACCGACACGCGTGGAGCAATTCCGCATCCGTCTGCTTCTGTGGCAAAGCGGGTGCCCGCTCCTGTCCTACGGACACGTTCCACAGAGGGGGGAGGCACAATTAGTTTTCCTGAATCCGGGATGTTCGTTTTGAGTTCGTTTTGTGATGCGTCTCCTCATAATTTGAGGCATGGGTAGCGTGTGAATTCCTAGTTAAAATTCTCACAGTTAAAAAGGCAAAACTTCTCCCGAGAAAAAAAATTTCAAATTTGATTGCATAATGAAACGAGGCCTGTTTTTCTGCACAGAAACGATTTGTGGGAATCGTCCTGAATTACAAGCGTGTATACCCAGATGTGTACACTCCAAGTTGGCAGATAGGCTGCAGCAGCAATGTAAAGCATGCTTTAAGGTGAAAGATGGCTGTAACTGTGATGAAAACTTTAAGGTTCGTACTAGATGCTTTTAAAGTAGGATTTTTCACAGGCAGGCGCAGCGGCAATTTTAGAGCCGAGTGGTGCCGAATATTACCCATTTACAGACAGAATTCTCGGTACTGTCTTAGATTTACATCGAATTTCTATCAAATGAGCCACCTAGCCTTCCTATATAGTATATTTTGGTGCCCCGATATTACTTGGCGTATTTCATAAGTATACCTTTTATGGCCGTTTCTCGTGCTTTTCCGAGAGAGCTGCTTTACTTTTTCATAGTTGCACGGTTTTTGAATGCCTCTTCTGCCTTTCAGATCTTCTCTTTCTCCTACGCCTTAAATACTCGTACAAGAACGTGCAGAAAATGTTATGTGCAGCTGTAACGTGCTTTGGGGTTTTTTTTGGTAGGATGAAATGGAAATACTGGGACTGGCGATCCAGAAGTCTGAAGAAGCCACCGTAAAGGACCGTCCCAGTGACTACCGTCGAGTTAGGATTATTAAAAGCACCAAAGCGACACGCTCGTAGAGATGGGGACTACCTCTGGACACGTGTTAATCCCGGTCAGGTGTCCTCGGGATACAGATGGTCTGCGCTTCCTGCTCTGACAAGACAGAAGCGATGAGCTTCAGGATGAGCTCCTGAAGACAAGAAAGAGGCCAGGTGCCGGGGTTCTTGTCTCTTTGTTTGTTTGTTTGTTTGTTTGTTTTGGGCGGGGGGTGGCGGGCGGGCGGGCGGGCGTGTGGCTTCCAAAACAGGGTGCGCGGTTGACTGCAGGTGGCAGCCTGCAGAGCTCTTTTGCTGCCTGACCTCGCCTTTTCTTTGTCACTCCTCTTTCATGGCATCTGCGCTGAAAGCCGGGGCGGTCAACGAAGAGACGTGGACAAAACGGGACGAACCGGCGCCGCTTCTGCCTGTTTTCCAGGCTTTGCCACGAACCAAGGAGCATCATCAGCCTCGTCACTGGTGGCGGCGAGTCCTGAGGTGGCTTAGGTGAGTCGAGCCTTCCAGGAACGTCCGTTGTCCGTAGCCTACGGCGTGTCATTTGGACGTCAGTCGGAAGGAGGTTTCCCTTTCTGAAAGGGCACCGGTTTCTCGTGCCAAGCGGTTGCCTCTCCTGAAGTTCCCACGAGAGGGGATCCTCGGAGACGATGCGCTGGGCAGCAGAAGTCATCAGCGAGGAGACGTCGCGCGCTCTATTAAATAGGGACAAAAAGAAAGACGATGTCCTTCCAAAGGCCCGAGCGCGGCACCTCTTCCGACGGCCGATGGCATGGCCGGCCTTTGGGCTCTGGGTCCCCCGTAACAGCGGGGACGCGGCCAAACCCTGTTCCTCTGCGTGTTCGGCACAGCCAAAAGCCTTGGCCGGTCCGCCGGTCGTTTTCGGTAGCCTGGTGGACTGCGGCACCGGGGATTGGATTTCCCCCCGCCAAAAGTACAGCCGTTTGGGGAATCTCTTACCTTCCTGGTTTTTTCTATCGTAAAGGAGACTTTAAAAAAAGGGTTAAAGTCGTATAACGTGCAAACTGACTTGCAGGCTTTAAACGGCAACCGTCCACCGGCTGTAGCCTACAGCGTCTTAGGCGTCCCTAAGCGGCGAGGTATTTGTTCCAAATCTTTGAAAAGAGAGGCGACTGAAGGTAACGGGTTGGGTTTTTGGTTGGGTTTTTTTTCTAGTTTTTTTGTTTTTTGTTTTTCCCCCCCCTTTTCTTTAGGCGGAGCGCTCTGAAGAACCTGATTTCTGCCTGGCTTTCAGCGTCGCGTTTCCCCGGCAGTGCGGTAGCATCTCTCTCGGGCAGTGCCGCCGGCCAGATGTCCCTCCTCCTTGGGTAGGAGAGAAAGCAGCCCCCGGTCAAATGACAACTGCGCGTTCTGGAGACGGAGAGCGCAACGGTGGGGGTTCGGAGCTGTGCCAGTTGAATTAGCGCCGAAGAAAAAACCCGAGGCTTTTCTAGCGTGAGTATTTTTCTTGGCCGTATCTAAACGCGCGCAGAGCTTTCCAGCGGCAGGGAAAGGGAAGGGAGGAGGCGCTTCCCCCCAGCGGGCGGAGGGTTTGTTACGCTGTTAGGCTGAGAAGGTGTTGCAAGTGGCACGGGTCAGTCTGAATAGGGACCTGAAGCGTCGGGATGGCTCCGGCTTTGGCAGGCCGTGCCGTCTTTGGAGCGGAGCTGTTTCCCCGCAATCCTCCTGTAGCTCAGCTCCTGTCCTGTCCCTCGGCCGGAGGGAATTCCTCTACTCTCTTCGGTGCTCTTTCGTTTGATGATGCTGATCTCCGGTTGGGGTTTGCTGTTTGTTTTGCAGGTGCCTCGTTGTCCGCGTCTCGTGCTGCTCGACAGACGCCCCGGCCCGGGTTTGCAGCCGGTGGTGGAGCCGCCTGAGGGGAAGGGGCCAGCCCTGGGTCTGGTCGTTCGGTGCATTTTTTGGGGCGAATTAAAAAAACCGGTGTGTGTGTGGGGGGTGGTGGTGGTGTGATGATGTCATTTGGGGCAGCCGGATGTCAGCGGGGGAGCGACGGTGCGGCGGAGGAGCAGGTGAGTGGGGGTTAAGTGGGGTTCCCCCCACAAGAGGGTGGGTCACGGCCCCCAAACGCCTGAAAACTTGGTGCGGGGCAGGTGGTTGGGGTTTTGGGCGGTGGTGTTTAAAAAATGTTAAAAGCTGTATATGCGGGGGTGAGGCATTGGAGTAGAGAACAATCTCTCATTTTTCTGTGTGTTGAAAAATAATATTCCCTTACGTATATAAAAGGAGTTCAAAATACCAACCCGTATCTCTAAGGATTCTGTATTATTTAATGGGAGTTTAGACGACGGAAAGATTTTTTAAAAGATTTATTTATAAAGAGAGATTGAAGCGTCAAAGCGGATGTCTGGACAGGTCGCTAGTCCAATTGGATGTTGTCTATCGTGCGTGTTAATCTGTAAGTCTAAACAGATGTGACTCTTAGCAGACGTTCTGTCGAAGTGTATCAAGAGCATCCGTTTTCCCTAAGTCTTACCCACGGGTCGGTCAGTGCGGAGGCGTAAACGCCTGTGCTGTAGATGGTTCCAGACTGCAAAGAGAGCCTATCGCTAGAAGGGATTTCCAAACTGGCCCTCCCCTCTGCTCTCTCTTGCCGGCGTCCAAGCGCTTTCAAAAGCGCTTTAAGCAGGAGTGTTGATTCCCAGGAGGATAGGGAAGCTCTACAGAGAGACTTAGGTAGATTGGATCGTTGGGCCAACATCAGTGGTATGAGTTTCAACAAGGGCGAGCGCCAGGTTCTGCGCGTGGGCCACAATAACCCCGAGCAGCGCTACAGGCTTGGGGAAATGTGGCTGGAAAACCACCTGGAAGAAAGAGACCTGGGGGTTCTAATGGACAAGCGGCTGAACGTGAGCCGGCAGTGTGCCCAGGTGGCCACGAAAGCCAACGGCATCCTGGCTTGTATTAGAAACAGCGTGAGCAGCAGAAGTAGGGAGGCGATTGTGCCCCTGTACTCGGCACTGGTGAGGCCACACCTGGAGTATTGCGTCCGGTTTTGGGCACCTCAATCCAAGAGAGATGTCGAGGTGCTGGAGCGAGTGCAGAGGAGGGCAACGAAGCTGGTGAAGGGCCTGGAAAACAAATCCTATGAAGAGCGGTTGAAGGAGCTGGGACTGTTTAGTATGAGGAAGAGGGGGCTGAGGGGAGACCTCGTCACTCTAAACCTACTTGAAAGGACACTGTAGAGAGGTCGGTGCTGGTCTCCTGGCACGGGTAGGTAATGACAGAACGAGAGGGAACGGCTTCAAGCTCCAACGGGGTAGGTTTAGACTGGACATTAGGAAAGAATGTTTCACAGAGGGAGTGGTCGGGCATTGGAACAGGCTACCCAGGGAGGTGGTCGAGTCACCATCCCTGGATGTGTTTAAGAACCGTCGAGATGTGGTGTTGGGGGATATGGTGTAGGGGAGAACTTTGTAGAGTAGGGTAGATGGTTGGACTCGATGATCCCAAGGGTCTCTTGCAACCTAGACGATTCTATGATTCTATGAAAAGCAGCCCCTTCCCCCGTTTCCCCTCCCGCCCTGGGGAGCTGGATCGGTGCAGCGGGACAGGAGGAAAAAAACCCAGCCCCGTTTTCCTGCAGGGACGCAAAGCTCCCCGATGTCTCTGTGGTGGATAAGGCGGCACCCCCGCCTGCCTTCCTGGACGCCGGCGGACTGGCTGCTGTCGCCCCCACGGCCCCCGGGGCCACGCGCAGAGCGCCGCGGCGTCCCTGGGGCTGGTTGCGGGGCGAACACCGGAGGTTTTTGGCGCCGAGGCGACGGCTGCGGCTGCCCGGACTGCGAGCGGGGACAGGGCAGAGAGCGGGAAGGCCTGCCCGCCGGTAAGTGGTCACGGTCCCTGGGTGGAGGGAAGCGGGCTGAGAGCGGTCACCGCTCATGGCCCCGGTGAGGTCTCAGAGGGGGACAAGGAAGGGGGCGTGGGCGCTGTCCGGCTGCCCGGTGCTTTCCGCCCGCTGCGGACCGGTCCGCAGCGATTTCTGGGCTGGCCGCCGTTTTCCCCCGGCCCCCTCCGGTTCCGGAGCGGCTCGGCCCGCCCATACCGCGCGCCCATTGGTCGCGGTGCCGTAAGCGGCGTCCGTCCTCTAGGAGCCCCCGTCCCATTGGTCGATCGCGCCGTCAATCTCCAGCGCCTCCCAGTCCGGCCAATCGGAGCGCGGCAGGCGATCCGACCAATCGGAGCGGGGCGGTCGCGTTGTGATTGGCTCGTCTTCCTGTCAATCCGCCCGGGGGCGGTTGCCATGGTGAGGAAGCCCCGCCCGGTCGCGCATGCGCAGTAGTAAGGACGGCGCCGCCCTCACTACTGCGCATGCGCCACAGGGCGGGGCGTCCTCACCATGGCAACCGCCCCCTGGCGGATTGACAGGAGGACGAGCCAATCACAGCGCGACCGCCGCGCTCCGATTGGTCGGATCGCCTGCCGCGCTCCGATTGGCCGGGGTGGGAGGCGCTGAAGATTGACGGCGCGACCGACCAATGGGACGGGCTCCCCGAGGACGGAAGCCGCTTCCGGCGCCGTGACCAATGGGCGCGCCGCATGGGCGGGCCGAGCCGCTCCGGAAGCGGAGGGGGCCGGGGGAAAATGGCGGCGCGCGCAGAAGCGGCTGCGGCGCGGCGCGGACCGCACCGCACCGCACCGGACCGGCGCGGGCGGAAAGCACCGGGCAGCCGGACAGCGTCGCGGTGCCGCTGGACAGCGTCGCGGTGCCGCTGGACAGCGTCGCGAGGCAGCTGGACAGCGTCGAGGCCAGTGGGGGGGCGCGGGGAAGGCGGCCGGGGTCCCGAGGCGGCTCCGAGGGGAGACGGCGTTGCGGGGGGGCGGGCTGAGGCGTCTGGGGAGGTGCTCGCGGCTCCCGGGGCTGGCAAACGGGCTCGCGTGGCTGGTGTTGGGGCTTCAGCCGGAGAGGGAGTCGTGTGGCTTTGGGCTGAGGGGCGGGGGTGGAGTCCGGCGTTTTGGGGACTCGAGCAGAGGCTCAGCGGCTGGGTTTTGGGGCTCGGAAGGGGGCAGTAAGCGATGCGGTTCGGGGGCGGAGAGCAGAAGCCGTTTTGGCTGGTTCTGCAGGGGGGGGTGGGCAGGAGGGCGTTGGGGGCTGCGGGGGAAAGCAGGGGCTGGGCGGGCTGCGGGGTGCTCAAACAGCAGGTGAGGTTTTCAAATCTGCAACTTGTAACTGTTGCAGCTTTGTTCTGGCTTCCTCCATTTTTGCAAAAGCTTCTGTTGCTAGACAGAGCATTCCTCTGTGTATCAGCTACTTGAGCTAGTTTATTTCAATGCGTCTGATCAGGTTTGTCTGTTCAGCAAAGTGGCATTTAAAGGTGACGTTTCACCGGATGCCAGCGGCTGTGCCTTATTTCCAGTATAAAGATGTATTCCCCAAATATCAGAGTGGGATATAACAACTGCAGCTGGTCAAAAGTAACACTGAAATGCAAAATTTAGAATTTCTTTTTTCCCATTGGCTCCTCCTCAGTATGAACACAAAGTTAATTTCTATTCTTAATTCCTATTTATGCTACATATATGAAGGATGAACGCGAGGAAAGGAGACCATAAAATACTGGCCTATTGCTATTTGTATGCTGTGCTTTGAACAGAAGAGACAAAACTGTCCTTTTTGTGAAATAATACTGGCTGTATCAGTGCCGTCCTCGTGTTTTTATTCAAAAATGTGAGATTTGTTGCCCCGAATGGTGAGAGTAGTTTTTGTTAATGGAAGTCGCAAGAGGTTCTGCCACCTTAAAAACCATAGAATCATAGAATGGTTAGAATTGGAAGGGACCTTCAAGACCATCGTGTTGCAGCCCCCCTGCCTTGGGCAGGGACGCCTCCACTAGAGCGGGTTGCTCAAAGCCCCGTCCAGCCTGGCCTTAAACACTTCCAGGGATGGGGCATCCACAGCTTCCCCGGGCAACCTGTTCCAGTGCCTCACCACCCTCACGGTAAAGAATTTCCTCCTAACATCTAGTCTGAATCTCCCCTCTTCCGATTTAAAACCGTTACCCCTTGTCCTGTCGCTACCTTTCCCGACAGAGAGTCCCTCTCCGGCTCTCCCGTAGGCTCCCTTCAGATATTGGAAGGCTGCTCTGAGGTCTCCCCGGAGCCTTCTCTTCTCCAGGCTGAACAACCCCAGCTCTCTCAGTCTCTCTTCACAGGGGAGGTGCTCCGTCCCTCCGATGGTTTTCGTGGCCCTCCGCTGGGCCCCTTCCAACAGGTCCACGTCCTTCCCGTGTCGAGGACTCCAAAGCTGGACACCGTACTCCAGGTGGGGTCTCGCGTGCGCAGAGTAGAGGGGGGTAGAATCGCCTCCCGTGACCCGCTGGCCACGCTTCTCTTGATGCAGCCCAGGGTGGGGTTGGCTTTCTGGGCTGCCAGCGCGCGTTGCCGGCTCGTACTGACGTGTAATAATGCTACTGATGTACCGTTAGCAGCCTCGTGTTAAAAGAAGCAAGAAGCTGTAATATCCTTAATTTAGACAGTTTTTACGTGAAATGGTGCATCCTCACTGTTTTGTCACTTTCAGGAGCGAGCAATTGACCGAGAGCACGAGAGAGACCTTTTCCAGCAAGAGATAGGGAAGCCGGAACAACAGCTTAAGGTTCCACAAAGGATTCGGCCTGTCAGCGAGCATCAAACCGGAGAGGTAACGCGCGCTATTGCTTGTACTCAAGGGATCTAAATGGTACGCTGACAGCCGTTCGGATACCCTAGGGAAGCTGTTTTATGGTGTCCCTAACCTGCATCCGTTCGCAAGGCAGGAAAGGAAATCCCCCGAGATGAAAGGCTACGGTGTCGGGGGAACGTGGGGAAAGTGTGTTCTGGGTGTTTTTTGAGTCGGTCGGTTGGATGTTTTTAGTAGCAGACACACAGAAGCCTCGTAACTTTCAAAAAGACTCCCTCGCGTAACTTAATTTAGAAAATGGGGTTTTCAAAAGCCCGTGGAAACATTCAGGACTCCTGTAGCGATTCCCCCTGCTCTTGCGTCCTTTTGTGACATCCTGTTGGTAGCACGGGTACGGGCACCGCAGGAACGCAGTGACCAAGGGGTCACAGCCGAGACGTAGCGGCGCTCTCTGCGTGCGCCTCCCCGGGAGACGTCTGTCTCCCCTGAAACAATCTGGTGACCGCAGAAGGGCAGCTCGAGGAAGTCACAGCAACCTCTTAGGCCCAGCAAAAGCCAGAAAAGCGACAGCGGTGCAAACGCTGTGTATTGTGAAGCTTTTTGCCTGTTTTGTTTGGTGACCTTTGGGTCAATTAAACTGCATTTTATTTTTTGGTGGGTTTTCTCCTGTCTTGCTTTTAGAGCAAGGCTGATATTTTTGCGTGATTCTCTCGCCCGATTTTCAGTCTTCAGCTTCTTCTCGGGTGGCACTGCGATTTTCAAAGAAAAGCTCTTCCTTTCGGTTCAGTTCAGTTGCTGTCGTTCGGTTCTTAAATGGTAGCAACGTTTAGTATTCTATATTAGATAGTTTATGACCACAGACAGTAATGGGACATACATGGATAGACGTGAAATGTAAGTTGTCAAAATATTTATTGCCCTACAATTCTCGGAGGTAGGGGTGTGTTTCCTGGGGTTTCAAAATCTATTTCACTAAAAAGGTTTGTAACAAATCCTGCAAAGTGTTCAGCCCGTACCGGGCGACCTGGCTGTCGTCAGCCTGTGCGTACAAGGAGTGGTGGGCCATTAGCCGAATGTGTGTTAACCGACACGCGTGGAGCAATTCCGCATCCGTCTGCTTCTGTGGCAAAGCGGGTGCCCGCTCCTGTCCTACGGACACGTTCCACAGAGGGGGGAGGCACAATTAGTTTTCCTGAATCCGGGATGTTCGTTTTGAGTTCGTTTTGTGATGCGTCTCCTCATAATTTGAGGCATGGGCAGCGTGTGAATTCCTAGTTAAAATTCTCACAGTTAAAAAGGCAAAACTTCTCCCGAGGAAAAAAATTTCAAATTTGATTGCATAATGAAACGAGGCCTGTTTTTCTGCACAGAAACGATTTGTGGGAATCGTCCTGAATTACAAGCGTGTATACCCAGATGTGTACACTCCAAGTTGGCAGATAGGCTGCAGCAGCAATGTAAAGCATGCTTTAAGGTGAAAGATGGCTGTAACTGTGATGAAAACGTTAAGGTTCGTACTAGATGCTTTTAAAGTAGGATTTTTCACAGGCAGGCGCAGCGGCAATTTTAGAGCCGAGTGGTGCCGAATATTACCCATTTACAGACAGAATTCTCGGTACTGTCTTAGATTTACATCGAATTTCTATCAAATGAGCCACCTAGCCTTCCTATATAGTATATTTTGGTGCCCCGATATTACTTGGCGTATTTCATAAGTATACCTTTTATGGCCGTTTCTCGTGCTTTTCCGAGAGAGCTGCTTTACTTTTTCATAGTTGCACGGTTTTTGAATGCCTCTTCTGCCTTTCAGATCTTCTCTTTCTCCTACGCCTTAAATACTCGTACAAGAACGTGCAGAAAATGTTATGTGCAGCTGTAACGTGGTTTGGGTTTTTTTTTGGTAGGATGAAATGGAAATACTGGGACTGGCGATCCAGAAGTCTGAAGAAGCCACCGTAAAGGACCGTCCCAGTGACTACCGTCGAGTTAGGATTATTAAAAGCACCAAAGCGACACGCTCGTAGAGATGGGGACTACCTCTGGACACGTGTTAATCCCGGTCAGGTGTCCTCGGGATACAGATGGTCTGCGCTTCCTGCTCTGACAAGACAGAAGCGATGAGCTTCAGGATGAGCTCCTGAAGACAAGAAAGAGGCCAGGTGCCGGGGTTCTTGTCTCTTTCTTTGTTTGTTTGTTTGTTTGTTTTGGGCGGGGGGTGGCGGGCGGGCGGGCGGGCGTGTGGCTTCCAAAACAGGGTGCGCGGTTGACTGCAGGTGGCAGCCTGCAGAGCTCTTTTGCTGCCTGACCTCGCCTTTTCTTTGTCACTCCTCTTTCATGGCATCTGCGCTGAAAGCCGGGGCGGTCAACGAAGAGACGTGGACAAAACGGGACGAACCGGCGCCGCTTCTGCCTGTTTTCCAGGCTTTGCCACGAACCAAGGAGCATCATCAGCCTCGTCACTGGTGGCGGCGAGTCCTGAGGTGGCTTAGGTGAGTCGAGCCTTCCAGGAACGTCCGTTGTCCGTAGCCTACGGCGTGTCATTTGGACGTCAGTCGGAAGGAGGTTTCCCTTTCTGAAAGGGCACCGGTTTCTCGTGCCAAGCGGTTGCCTCTCCTGAAGTTCCCACGAGAGGGGATCCTCGGAGACGATGCGCTGGGCAGCAGAAGTCATCAGCGAGGAGACGTCGCGCGCTCTATTAAATAGGGACAAAAAGAAAGACGATGTCCTTCCAAAGGCCCGAGCGCGGCACCTCTTCCGACGGCCGATGGCATGGCCGGCCTTTGGGCTCTGGGTCCCCCGTAACAGCGGGGACACGGCCAAACCCTGTTCCTCTGCGTGTTCGGCACAGCCAAAAGCCTTGGCCGGTCCGCCGGTCGTTTTCGGTAGCCTGGTGGATTGCGGCACCGGGGATTGGATTTCCCCCCGCCAAAAGTACAGCCGTTTGGGGAATCTCTTACCTTCCTGGTTTTTTCTATCGTAAAGGAGACTTTAAAAAAAGGGTTAAAGTCGTATAACGTGCAAACTGACTTGCAGGCTTTAAACGGCAACCGTCCACCGGCTGTAGCCTACAGCGTCTTAGGCGTCCCTAAGCGGCGAGGTATTTGTTCCAAATCTTTGAAAAGAGAGGCGACTGAAGGTAACGGGTTGGGTTTTTGGTTGGGTTTTTTTTCTAGTTTTTTTGTTTTTTGTTTTTCCCCCCCCTTTTCTTTAGGCGGAGCGCTCTGAAGAACCTGATTTCTGCCTGGCTTTCAGCGTCGCGTTTCCCCGGCAGTGCGGTAGCATCTCTCTCGGGCAGTGCCGCCGGCCAGATGTCCCTCCTCCTTGGGTAGGAGAGAAAGCAGCCCCCGGTCAAATGACAACTGCGCGTTCTGGAGACGGAGAGCGCAACGGTGGGGGTTCGGAGCTGTGCCAGTTGAATTAGCGCCGAAGAAAAAGTCCGAGGCTTTTCTAGCGTGAGTATTTTTCTTGGCCGTATCTAAACGCGCGCAGAGCTTTCCAGCGGCAGGGAAAGGGAAGGGAGGAGGCGCTTCCCCCCAGCGGGCGGAGGGTTTGTTACGCTGTTAGGCTGAGAAGGTGTTGCAAGTGGCACGGGTCAGTCTGAATAGGGACCTGAAGCGTCGGGATGGCTCCGGCTTTGGCAGGCCGTGCCGTCTTTGGAGCGGAGCTGTTTCCCCGCAATCCTCCTGTAGCTCAGCTCCTGTCCTGTCCCTCGGCCGGAGGGAATTCCTCTACTCTCTTCGGTGCTCTTTCGTTTGATGATGCTGATCTCCGGTTGGGGTTTGCTGTTTGTTTTGCAGGTGCCTCGTTGTCCGCGTCTCGTGCTGCTCGACAGACGCCCCGGCCCGGGTTTGCAGCCGGTGGTGGAGCCGCCTGAGGGGAAGGGGCCAGCCCTGGGTCTGGTCGTTCGGTGCATTTTTTGGGGCGAATTAAAAAAACCGGTGTGTGTGTGGGGGGTGGTGGTGGTGTGATGATGTCATTTGGGGCAGCCGGATGTCAGCGGGGGAGCGACGGTGCGGCGGAGGAGCAGGTGAGTGGGGGTTAAGTGGGGTTCCCCCCACAAGAGGGTGGGTCACGGCCCCCAAACGCCTGAAAACTTGGTGCGGGGCAGGTGGTTGGGGTTTTGGGCGGTGGTGTTTAAAAAATGTTAAAAGCTGTATATGCGGGGGTGAGGCATTGGAGTAGAGAACAATCTCTCATTTTTCTGTGTGTTGAAAAATAATATTCCCTTACGTATATAAAAGGAGTTCCAAATACCAACCCGTATCTCTAAGGATTCTGTATTATTTAATGGGAGTTTAGACGACGGAAAGATTTTTTAAAAGATTTATTTATAAAGAGAGATTGAAGCGTCAAAGCGGATGTCTGGACAGGTCGCTAGTCCAATTGGATGTTGTCTATCTATCGTGCGTGTTAATCTGTAAGTCTAAACAGATGTGACTCTTAGCAGAGGTTCTGTCGAAGTGTATCAAGAGCATCCGTTTTCCCTAAGTCTTACCCACGGGTCGGTCAGTGCGGAGGCGTAAACGCCTGTGCTGTAGATGGTTCCAGACTGCAAAGAGAGCCTATCGCTAGAAGGGATTTCCAAACTGGCCCTCCCCTCTGCTCTCTCTTGCCGGCGTCCAAGCGCTTTCAAAAGCGCTTTAAGCAGGAGTGTTGATTCCCAGGAGGATAGGGAAGCTCTACAGAGAGACTTAGGTAGATTGGATCGTTGGGCCAACGTCAGTGGTATGAGTTTCAACAAGGGCAAGTGCCAGGTTCTGCGCGTGGGCCACAATAACCCCGAGCAGCGCTACAGGCTTGGGGAAATGTGGCTGGAAAACCACCTGGAAGAAAGAGACCTGGGGGTTCTAATGGACAAGCGGCTGAACGTGAGCCGGCAGTGTGCCCAGGTGGCCACGAAAGCCAACGGCATCCTGGCTTGTATTAGAAACAGCGTGAGCAGCAGAAGTAGGGAGGCGATTGTGCCCCCTGTACTCGGCACTGGTGAGGCCACACCTGGAGTATTGCGTCCGGTTTTGGGCACCTCAATCCAAGAGAGATGTCGAGGTGCTGGAGCGAGTGCAGAGGAGGGCAACGAAGCTGGTGAAGGGCCTGGAAAACAAATCCTATGAAGAGCGGTTGAAGGAGCTGGGACTGTTTAGTATGAGGAAGAGGGGGCTGAGGGGAGACCTCGTCACTCTCTAAAACTACTTGAAAGGACACTGTAGAGAGGTCGGTGCTGGTCTCTTGGCACGGGTAGGTAATGACAGAACGAGAGGGAACGGCTTCAAGCTCCAACAGGGTAGGTTTAGACTGGACGTTAGGAAAGAATGTTTCACAGAGGGAGTGGTCGGGCATTGGAACAGGCTACCCAGGGAGGTGGTCGAGTCACCATCCCTGGATGTGTTTAAGAACCGTCGAGATGTGGTGTTGGGGGATATGGTGTAGGGGAGAACTTTGTAGAGTAGGGTAGATGGTTGGACTCGATGATCCCAAGGGTCTCTTGCAACCTAGACGATTCTATGATTCTATGAAAAGCAGCCCCTTCCCCCGTTTCCCCTCCCGCCCTGGGGAGCTGGATCGGTGCAGCGGGACAGGAGGAAAAAAACCCAGCCCCGTTTTCCTGCAGGGACGCAAAGCTCCCCGATGTCTCTGTGGTGGATAAGGCGGCACCCCCGCCTGCCTTCCTGGACGCCGGCGGACTGGCTGCTGTCGCCCCCACGGCCCCCGGGGCCACGCGCAGAGCGCCGCGGCGTCCCTGGGGCTGGTTGCGGGGCGAACACCGGAGGTTTTTGGCGCCGAGGCGACGGCTGCGGCTGCCCGGACTGCGAGCGGGGACAGGGCAGAGAGCGGGAAGGCCTGCCCGCCGGTAAGTGGTCACGGTCCCTGGGTGGAGGGAAGCGGGCTGAGAGCGGTCACCGCTCATGGCCCCGGTGAGGTCTCAGAGGGGGACAAGGAAGGGGGCGTGGGCGCTGTCCGGCTGCCCGGTGCTTTCCGCCCGCTGCGGACCGGTCCGCAGCGATTTCTGGGCTGGCCGCCGTTTTCCCCCGGCCCCCTCCGGTTCCGGAGCGGCTCGGCCCGCCCATACCGCGCGCCCATTGGTCGCGGTGCCGTAAGCGGCGCCCGTCCTCTAGGAGCCACCGTCCCATTGGTCGATCGCGCCGTCAATCTCCAGCGCCTCCCAGTCCGGCCAATCGGAGCGCGGCAGGCGATCCGACCAATCGGAGCGGGGCGGTCGCGTTGTGATTGGCTCGTCCTCCTGTCAATCCGCCCGGGGGCGGTTGCCATGGTGAGGAAGCCCCGCCCGGTCGCGCATGCGCAGTAGTAAGGACGGCGCCGCCCTCACTACTGCGCATGCGCCACAGGGCGGGGCGTCCTCACCATGGCAACCGCCCCCTGGCGGATTGACAGGAGGACGAGCCAATCACAGCGCGACCGCCGCGCTCCGATTGGTCGGATCGCCTGCCGCGCTCCGATTGGCCGGGGTGGGAGGCGCTGAAGATTGACGGCGCGACCGACCAATGGGACGGGCTCCCCGAGGACGGAAGCCGCTTCCGGCGCCGTGACCAATGGGCGCGCCGCATGGGCGGGCCGAGCCGCTCCGGAAGCGGAGGGGGCCGGGGGAAAATGGCGGCGCGCGCAGAAGCGGCTGCGGCGCGGCGCGGACCGCACCGCACCGCACCGCACCGGACCGGCGCGGGCGGAAAGCACCGGGCAGCCGGACAGCGTCGCGGTGCCGCTGGACAGCGTCGCGGTGCCGCTGGACAGCGTCGCGAGGCAGCTGGACAGCGTCGAGGCCAGTGGGGGGGCGCGGGGAAGGCGGCCGGGGTCCCGAGGCGGCTCCGAGGGGAGACGGCGTTGCGGGGGGGCGGGCTGAGGCGTCTGGGGAGGTGCTCGCGGCTCCCGGGGCTGGCAAACGGGCTCGCGTGGCTGGTGTTGGGGCTTCAGCCGGAGAGGGAGTCGTGTGGCTTTGGGCTGAGGGGCGGGGGTGGAGTCCGGCGTTTTGGGGACTCGAGCAGAGGCTCAGCGGCTGGGTTTTGGGGCTCGGAAGGGGGCAGTAAGCGATGCGGTTCGGGGGCGGAGAGCAGAAGCCGTTTTGGCTGGTTCTGCAGGGGGGGGTGGGCAGGAGGGCGTTGGGGGCTGCGGGGGAAAGCAGGGGCTGGGCGGGCTGCGGGGTGCTCAAACAGCAGGTGAGGTTTTCAAATCTGCAACTTGTAACTGTTGCAGCTTTGTTCTGGCTTCCTCCATTTTTGCAAAAGCTTCTGTTGCTAGACAGAGCATTCCTCTGTGTATCAGCTACTTGAGCTAGTTTATTTCAATGCGTCTGATCAGGTTTGTCTGTTCAGCAAAGTGGCATTTAAAGGTGACGTTTCACCGGATGCCAGCGGCTGTGCCTTATTTCCAGTATAAAGATGTATTCCCCAAATATCAGAGTGGGATATAACAACTGCAGCTGGTCAAAAGTAACACTGAAATGCAAAATTTAGAATTTCTTTTTTCCCATTGGCTCCTCCTCAGTATGAACACAAAGTTAATTTCTATTCTTAATTCCTATTTATGCTACATATATGAAGGATGAACGCGAGGAAAGGAGACCATAAAATACTGGCCTATTGCTATTTGTATGCTGTGCTTTGAACAGAAGAGACAAAACTGTCCTTTTTGTGAAATAATACTGGCTGTATCAGTGCCGTCCTCGTGTTTTTATTCAAAAATGTGAGATTTGTTGCCCCGAATGGTGAGAGTAGTTTTTGTTAATGGAAGTCGCAAGAGGTTCTGCCACCTTAAAAACCATAGAATCATAGAATGGTTAGAATTGGAAGGGACCTTCAAGACCATCGTGTTGCAGCCCCCCTGCCTTGGGCAGGGACGCCTCCACTAGAGCGGGTTGCTCAAAGCCCCGTCCAGCCTGGCCTTAAACACTTCCAGGGATGGGGCATCCACAGCTTCCCCGGGCAACCTGTTCCAGTGCCTCACCACCCTCACGGTAAAGAATTTCCTCCTAACATCTAGTCTGAATCTCCCCTCTTCCGATTTAAAACCGTTACCCCTTGTCCTGTCGCTACCTTTCCCGACAGAGAGTCCCTCTCCGGCTCTCCCGTAGGCTCCCTTCAGATATTGGAAGGCTGCTCTGAGGTCTCCCCGGAGCCTTCTCTTCTCCAGGCTGAACAACCCCAGCTCTCTCAGTCTCTCTTCACAGGGGAGGTGCTCCGTCCCTCCGATGGTTTTCGTGGCCCTCCGCTGGGCCCCTTCCAACAGGTCCACGTCCTTCCCGTGTCGAGGACTCCAAAGCTGGACACCGTACTCCAGGTGGGGTCTCGCGTGCGCAGAGTAGAGGGGGGTAGAATCGCCTCCCGTGACCCGCTGGCCACGCTTCTCTTGATGCAGCCCAGGGTGGGGTTGGCTTTCTGGGCTGCCAGCGCGCGTTGCCGGCTCGTACTGACGTGTAATAATGCTACTGATGTACCGTTAGCAGCCTCGTGTTAAAAGAAGCAAGAAGCTGTAATATCCTTAATTTAGACAGTTTTTACGTGAAATGGTGCATCCTCACTGTTTTGTCACTTTCAGGAGCGAGCAATTGACCGAGAGCACGAGAGAGACCTTTTCCAGCAAGAGATAGGGAAGCCGGAACAACAGCTTAAGGTTCCACAAAGGATTCGGCCTGTCAGCGAGCATCAAACCGGAGAGGTAACGCGCGCTATTGCTTGTACTCAAGGGATCTAAATGGTACGCTGACAGCCGTTCGGATACCCTAGGGAAGCTGTTTTATGGTGTCCCTAACCTGCATCCGTTCGCAAGGCAGGAAAGGAAATCCCCCGAGATGAAAGGCTACGGTGTCGGGGGAACGTGGGGAAAGTGTGTTCTGGGTGTTTTTTGAGTCGGTCGGTTGGATGTTTTTAGTAGCAGACACACAGAAGCCTCGTAACTTTCAAAAAGACTCCCTCGCGTAACTTAATTTAGAAAATGGGGTTTTCAAAAGCCCGTGGAAACATTCAGGACTCCTGTAGCGATTCCCCCTGCTCTTGCGTCCTTTTGTGACATCCTGTTGGTAGCACGGGTACGGGCACCGCAGGAACGCAGTGACCAAGGGGTCACAGCCGAGACGTAGCGGCGCTCTCTGCGTGCGCCTCCCCGGGAGACGTCTGTCTCCCCTGAAACAATCTGGTGACCGCAGAAGGGCAGCTCGAGGAAGTCACAGCAACCTCTTAGGCCCAGCAAAAGCCAGAAAAGCGACAGCGGTGCAAACGCTGTGTATTGTGAAGCTTTTTGCCTGTTTTGTTTGGTGACCTTTGGGTCAATTAAACTGCATTTTATTTTTTGGTGGGTTTTCTCCTGTCTTGCTTTTAGAGCAAGGCTGATATTTTTGCGTGATTCTCTCGCCCGATTTTCAGTCTTCAGCTTCTTCTCGGGTGGCACTGCGATTTTCAAAGAAAAGCTCTTCCTTTCGGTTCAGTTCAGTTGCTGTCGTTCGGTTCTTAAATGGTAGCAAC
This sequence comes from Numenius arquata, assembly GCF_964106895.1. Classification (NCBI taxonomy): domain Eukaryota; kingdom Metazoa; phylum Chordata; class Aves; order Charadriiformes; family Scolopacidae; genus Numenius; species Numenius arquata. Next base: position 57,049,995 of record NC_133585.1, read on the forward strand.
GTTTAGTATTCTATATTAGATAGTTTATGACCACAGACAGTAATGGGACATACATGGATAGACGTGAAATGTAAGTTGTCAAAATATTTATTGCCCTACAATTCTCGGAGGTAGGGGTGTGTTTCCTGGGGTTTCAAAATCTATTTCACTAAAAAGGTTTGTAACAAATCCTGCAAAGTGTTCAGCCCGTACCGGGCGACCTGGCTGTCGTCAGCCTGTGCGTACAAGGAGTGGTGGGCCATTAGCCGAATGTGTGTTAACCGACACGCGTGGAGCAATTCCGCATCCGTCTGCTTCTGTGGCAAAGCGGGTGCCCGCTCCTGTCCTACGGACACGTTCCACAGAGGGGGGAGGCACAATTAGTTTTCCTGAATCCGGGATGTTCGTTTTGAGTTCGTTTTGTGATGCGTCTCCTCATAATTTGAGGCATGGGCAGCGTGTGAATTCCTAGTTAAAATTCTCACAGTTAAAAAGGCAAAACTTCTCCCGAGAAAAAAAATTTCAAATTTGATTGCATAATGAAACGAGGCCTGTTTTTCTGCACAGAAACGATTTGTGGGAATCGTCCTGAATTACAAGCGTGTATACCCAGATGTGTACACTCCAAGTTGGCAGATAGGCTGCAGCAGCAATGTAAAGCATGCTTTAAGGTGAAAGATGGCTGTAACTGTGATGAAAACGTTAAGGTTCGTACTAGATGCTTTTAAAGTAGGATTTTTCACAGGCAGGCGCAGCGGCAATTTTAGAGCCGAGTGGTGCCGAATATTACCCATTTACAGACAGAATTCTCGGTACTGTCTTAGATTTACATCGAATTTCTATCAAATGAGCCACCTAGCCTTCCTATATAGTATATTTTGGTGCCCCGATATTACTTGGCGTATTTCATAAGTATACCTTTTATGGCCGTTTCTCGTGCTTTTCCGAGAGAGCTGCTTTACTTTTTCATAGTTGCACGGTTTTTGAATGCCTCTTCTGCCTTTCAGATCTTCTCTTTCTCCTACGCCTTAAATACTCGTACAAGAACGTGCAGAAAATGTTATGTGCAGCTGTAACGTGCTTTGGGGTTTTTTTTGGTAGGATGAAATGGAAATACTGGGACTGGCGATCCAGAAGTCTGAAGAAGCCACCGTAAAGGACCGTCCCAGTGACTACCGTCGAGTTAGGATTATTAAAAGCACCAAAGCGACACGCTCGTAGAGATGGGGACTACCTCTGGACACGTGTTAATCCCGGTCAGGTGTCCTCGGGATACAGATGGTCTGCGCTTCCTGCTCTGACAAGACAGAAGCGATGAGCTTCAGGATGAGCTCCTGAAGACAAGAAAGAGGCCAGGTGCCGGGGTTCTTGTCTCTTTCTTTGTTTGTTTGTTTGTTTGTTTTGGGCGGGGGGTGGCGGGCGGGCGGGCGGGCGTGTGGCTTCCAAAACAGGGTGCGCGGTTGACTGCAGGTGGCAGCCTGCAGAGCTCTTTTGCTGCCTGACCTCGCCTTTTCTTTGTCACTCCTCTTTCATGGCATCTGCGCTGAAAGCCGGGGCGGTCAACGAAGAGACGTGGACAAAACGGGACGAACCGGCGCCGCTTCTGCCTGTTTTCCAGGCTTTGCCACGAACCAAGGAGCATCATCAGCCTCGTCACTGGTGGCGGCGAGTCCTGAGGTGGCTTAGGTGAGTCGAGCCTTCCAGGAACGTCCGTTGTCCGTAGCCTACGGCGTGTCATTTGGACGTCAGTCGGAAGGAGGTTTCCCTTTCTGAAAGGGCACCGGTTTCTCGTGCCAAGCGGTTGCCTCTCCTGAAGTTCCCACGAGAGGGGATCCTCGGAGACGATGCGCTGGGCAGCAGAAGTCATCAGCGAGGAGACGTCGCGCGCTCTATTAAATAGGGACAAAAAGAAAGACGATGTCCTTCCAAAGGCCCGAGCGCGGCACCTCTTCCGACGGCCGATGGCATGGCCGGCCTTTGGGCTCTGGGTCCCCCGTAACAGCGGGGACACGGCCAAACCCTGTTCCTCTGCGTGTTCGGCACAGCCAAAAGCCTTGGCCGGTCCGCCGGTCGTTTTCGGTAGCCTGGTGGATTGCGGCACCGGGGATTGGATTTCCCCCCGCCAAAAGTACAGCCGTTTGGGGAATCTCTTACCTTCCTGGTTTTTTCTATCGTAAAGGAGACTTTAAAAAAAGGGTTAAAGTCGTATAACGTGCAAACTGACTTGCAGGCTTTAAACGGCAACCGTCCACCGGCTGTAGCCTACAGCGTCTTAGGCGTCCCTAAGCGGCGAGGTATTTGTTCCAAATCTTTGAAAAGAGAGGCGACTGAAGGTAACGGGTTGGGTTTTTGGTTGGGTTTTTTTTCTAGTTTTTTTGTTTTTTGTTTTTCCCCCCCCTTTTCTTTAGGCGGAGCGCTCTGAAGAACCTGATTTCTGCCTGGCTTTCAGCGTCGCGTTTCCCCGGCAGTGCGGTAGCATCTCTCTCGGGCAGTGCCGCCGGCCAGATGTCCCTCCTCCTTGGGTAGGAGAGAAAGCAGCCCCCGGTCAAATGACAACTGCGCGTTCTGGAGACGGAGAGCGCAACGGTGGGGGTTCGGAGCTGTGCCAGTTGAATTAGCGCCGAAGAAAAAGTCCGAGGCTTTTCTAGCGTGAGTATTTTTCTTGGCCGTATCTAAACGCGCGCAGAGCTTTCCAGCGGCAGGGAAAGGGAAGGGAGGAGGCGCTTCCCCCCAGCGGGCGGAGGGTTTGTTACGCTGTTAGGCTGAGAAGGTGTTGCAAGTGGCACGGGTCAGTCTGAATAGGGACCTGAAGCGTCGGGATGGCTCCGGCTTTGGCAGGCCGTGCCGTCTTTGGAGCGGAGCTGTTTCCCCGCAATCCTCCTGTAGCTCAGCTCCTGTCCTGTCCCTCGGCCGGAGGGAATTCCTCTACTCTCTTCGGTGCTCTTTCGTTTGATGATGCTGATCTCCGGTTGGGGTTTGCTGTTTGTTTTGCAGGTGCCTCGTTGTCCGCGTCTCGTGCTGCTCGACAGACGCCCCGGCCCGGGTTTGCAGCCGGTGGTGGAGCCGCCTGAGGGGAAGGGGCCAGCCCTGGGTCTGGTCGTTCGGTGCATTTTTTGGGGCGAATTAAAAAAACCGGTGTGTGTGTGGGGGGTGGTGGTGGTGTGATGATGTCATTTGGGGCAGCCGGATGTCAGCGGGGGAGCGACGGTGCGGCGGAGGAGCAGGTGAGTGGGGGTTAAGTGGGGTTCCCCCCACAAGAGGGTGGGTCACGGCCCCCAAACGCCTGAAAACTTGGTGCGGGGCAGGTGGTTGGGGTTTTGGGCGGTGGTGTTTAAAAAATGTTAAAAGCTGTATATGCGGGGGTGAGGCATTGGAGTAGAGAACAATCTCTCATTTTTCTGTGTGTTGAAAAATAATATTCCCTTACGTATATAAAAGGAGTTCCAAATACCAACCCGTATCTCTAAGGATTCTGTATTATTTAATGGGAGTTTAGACGACGGAAAGATTTTTTAAAAGATTTATTTATAAAGAGAGATTGAAGCGTCAAAGCGGATGTCTGGACAGGTCGCTAGTCCAATTGGATGTTGTCTATCTATCGTGCGTGTTAATCTGTAAGTCTAAACAGATGTGACTCTTAGCAGAGGTTCTGTCGAAGTGTATCAAGAGCATCCGTTTTCCCTAAGTCTTACCCACGGGTCGGTCAGTGCGGAGGCGTAAACGCCTGTGCTGTAGATGGTTCCAGACTGCAAAGAGAGCCTATCGCTAGAAGGGATTTCCAAACTGGCCCTCCCCTCTGCTCTCTCTTGCCGGCGTCCAAGCGCTTTCAAAAGCGCTTTAAGCAGGAGTGTTGATTCCCAGGAGGATAGGGAAGCTCTACAGAGAGACTTAGGTAGATTGGATCGTTGGGCCAACGTCAGTGGTATGAGTTTCAACAAGGGCAAGTGCCAGGTTCTGCGCGTGGGCCACAATAACCCCGAGCAGCGCTACAGGCTTGGGGAAATGTGGCTGGAAAACCACCTGGAAGAAAGAGACCTGGGGGTTCTAATGGACAAGCGGCTGAACGTGAGCCGGCAGTGTGCCCAGGTGGCCACGAAAGCCAACGGCATCCTGGCTTGTATTAGAAACAGCGTGAGCAGCAGAAGTAGGGAGGCGATTGTGCCCCCTGTACTCGGCACTGGTGAGGCCACACCTGGAGTATTGCGTCCGGTTTTGGGCACCTCAATCCAAGAGAGATGTCGAGGTGCTGGAGCGAGTGCAGAGGAGGGCAACGAAGCTGGTGAAGGGCCTGGAAAACAAATCCTATGAAGAGCGGTTGAAGGAGCTGGGACTGTTTAGTATGAGGAAGAGGGGGCTGAGGGGAGACCTCGTCACTCTCTAAAACTACTTGAAAGGACACTGTAGAGAGGTCGGTGCTGGTCTCTTGGCACGGGTAGGTAATGACAGAACGAGAGGGAACGGCTTCAAGCTCCAACAGGGTAGGTTTAGACTGGACGTTAGGAAAGAATGTTTCACAGAGGGAGTGGTCGGGCATTGGAACAGGCTACCCAGGGAGGTGGTCGAGTCACCATCCCTGGATGTGTTTAAGAACCGTCGAGATGTGGTGTTGGGGGATATGGTGTAGGGGAGAACTTTGTAGAGTAGGGTAGATGGTTGGACTCGATGATCCCAAGGGTCTCTTGCAACCTAGACGATTCTATGATTCTATGAAAAGCAGCCCCTTCCCCCGTTTCCCCTCCCGCCCTGGGGAGCTGGATCGGTGCAGCGGGACAGGAGGAAAAAAACGCAGCCCCGTTTTCCTGCAGGGACGCAAAGCTCCCCGATGTCTCTGTGGTGGATAAGGCGGCACCCCCGCCTGCCTTCCTGGACGCCGGCGGACTGGCTGCTGTCGCCCCCACGGCCCCCGGGGCCACGCGCAGAGCGCCGCGGCGTCCCTGGGGCTGGTTGCGGGGCGAACACCGGAGGTTTTTGGCGCCGAGGCGACGGCTGCGGCTGCCCGGACTGCGAGCGGGGACAGGGCAGAGAGCGGGAAGGCCTGCCCGCCGGTAAGTGGTCACGGGCAGAGAGCGGGAAGGCCTGCCCGCCGGTAAGTGGTCACGGTCCCTGGGTGGAGGGAAGCGGGCTGAGAGCGGTCACCGCTCATGGCCCCGGTGAGGTCTCAGAGGGGGACAAGGAAGGGGGCGTGGGCGCTGTCCGGCTGCCCGGTGCTTTCCGCCCGCTGCGGACCGGTCCGCAGCGATTTCTGGGCTGGCCGCCGTTTTCCCCCGGCCCCCTCCGGTTCCGGAGCGGCTCGGCCCGCCCATACCGCGCGCCCATTGGTCGCGGTGCCGTAAGCGGCGCCCGTCCTCTAGGAGCCACCGTCCCATTGGTCGATCGCGCCGTCAATCTCCAGCGCCTCCCAGTCCGGCCAATCGGAGCGCGGCAGGCGATCCGACCAATCGGAGCGGGGCGGTCGCGTTGTGATTGGCTCGTCCTCCTGTCAATCCGCCCGGGGGCGGTTGCCATGGTGAGGAAGCCCCGCCCGGTCGCGCATGCGCAGTAGTAAGGACGGCGCCGCCCTCACTACTGCGCATGCGCCACAGGGCGGGGCGTCCTCACCATGGCAACCGCCCCCTGGCGGATTGACAGGAGGACGAGCCAATCACAGCGCGACCGCCGCGCTCCGATTGGTCGGATCGCCTGCCGCGCTCCGATTGGCCGGGGTGGGAGGCGCTGAAGATTGACGGCGCGACCGACCAATGGGACGGGCTCCCCGAGGACGGAAGCCGCTTCCGGCGCCGTGACCAATGGGCGCGCCGCATGGGCGGGCCGAGCCGCTCCGGAAGCGGAGGGGGCCGGGGGAAAATGGCGGCGCGCGCAGAAGCGGCTGCGGCGCGGCGCGGACCGCACCGCACCGCACCGCACCGGACCGGCGCGGGCGGAAAGCACCGGGCAGCCGGACAGCGTCGCGGTGCCGCTGGACAGCGTCGCGGTGCCGCTGGACAGCGTCGCGAGGCAGCTGGACAGCGTCGAGGCCAATGGGGGGGCGCGGGGAAGGCGGCCGGGGTCCCGAGGCGGCTCCGAGGGGAGACGGCGTTGCGGGGGGGCGGGCTGAGGCGTCTGGGGAGGTGCTCGCGGCTCCCGGGGCTGGCAAACGGGCTCGCGTGGCTGGTGTTGGGGCTTCAGCCGGAGAGGGAGTCGTGTGGCTTTGGGCTGAGGGGCGGGGGTGGAGTCCGGCGTTTTGGGGACTCGAGCAGAGGCTCAGCGGCTGGGTTTTGGGGCTCGGAAGGGGGCAGTAAGCGATGCGGTTCGGGGGCGGAGAGCAGAAGCCGTTTTGGCTGGTTCTGCAGGGGGGGGTGGGCAGGAGGGCGTTGGGGGCTGCGGGGGAAAGCAGGGGCTGGGCGGGCTGCGGGGTGCTCAAACAGCAGGTGAGGTTTTCAAATCTGCAACTTGTAACTGTTGCAGCTTTGTTCTGGCTTCCTCCATTTTTGCAAAAGCTTCTGTTGCTAGACAGAGCATTCCTCTGTGTATCAGCTACTTGAGCTAGTTTATTTCAATGCGTCTGATCAGGTTTGTCTGTTCAGCAAAGTGGCATTTAAAGGTGACGTTTCACCGGATGCCAGCGGCTGTGCCTTATTTCCAGTATAAAGATGTATTCCCCAAATATCAGAGTGGGATATAACAACTGCAGCTGGTCAAAAGTAACACTGAAATGCAAAATTTAGAATTTCTTTTTTCCCATTGGCTCCTCCTCAGTATGAACACAAAGTTAATTTCTATTCTTAATTCCTATTTATGCTACATATATGAAGGACGAACGCGAGGAAAGGAGACCATAAAATACTGGCCTATTGCTATTTGTATGCTGTGCTTTGAACAGAAGAGACAAAACTGTCCTTTTTGTGAAATAATACTGGCTGTATCAGTGCCGTCCTCGTGTTTTTATTCAAAAATGTGAGATTTGTTGCCCCGAATGGTGAGAGTAGTTTTTGTTAATGGAAGTCGCAAGAGGTTCTGCCACCTTAAAAACCATAGAATCATAGAATGGTTAGAATTGGAAGGGACCTTCAAGACCATCGTGTTGCAGCCCCCCTGCCTTGGGCAGGGACGCCTCCACTAGAGCGGGTTGCTCAAAGCCCCGTCCAGCCTGGCCTTAAACACTTCCAGGGATGGGGCATCCACAGCTTCCCCGGGCAACCTGTTCCAGTGCCTCACCACCCTCACGGTAAAGAATTTCCTCCTAACATCTAGTCTGAATCTCCCCTCTTCCGATTTAAAACCGTTACCCCTTGTCCTGTCGCTACCTTTCCCGACAGAGAGTCCCTCTCCGGCTCTCCCGTAGGCTCCCTTCAGATATTGGAAGGCTGCTCTGAGGTCTCCCCGGAGCCTTCTCTTCTCCAGGCTGAACAACCCCAGCTCTCTCAGTCTCTCTTCACAGGGGAGGTGCTCCGTCCCTCCGATGGTTTTCGTGGCCCTCCGCTGGGCCCCTTCCAACAGGTCCACGTCCTTCCCGTGTCGAGGACTCCAAAGCTGGACACCGTACTCCAGGTGGGGTCTCGCGTGCGCAGAGTAGAGGGGGGTAGAATCGCCTCCCGTGACCCGCTGGCCACGCTTCTCTTGATGCAGCCCAGGGTGGGGTTGGCTTTCTGGGCTGCCAGCGCGCGTTGCCGGCTCGTACTGACGTGTAATAATGCTACTGATGTACCGTTAGCAGCCTCGTGTTAAAAGAAGCAAGAAGCTGTAATATCCTTAATTTAGACAGTTTTTACGTGAAATGGTGCATCCTCACTGTTTTGTCACTTTCAGGAGCGAGCAATTGACCGAGAGCACGAGAGAGACCTTTTCCAGCAAGAGATAGGGAAGCCGGAACAACAGCTTAAGGTTCCACAAAGGATTCGGCCTGTCAGCGAGCATCAAACCGGAGAGGTAACGCGCGCTATTGCTTGTACTCAAGGGATCTAAATGGTACGCTGACAGCCGTTCGGATACCCTAGGGAAGCTGTTTTATGGTGTCCCTAACCTGCATCCGTTCGCAAGGCAGGAAAGGAAATCCCCCGAGATGAAAGGCTACGGTGTCGGGGGAACGTGGGGAAAGTGTGTTCTGGGTGTTTTTTGAGTCGGTCGGTTGGATGTTTTTAGTAGCAGACACACAGAAGCCTCGTAACTTTCAAAAAGACTCCCTTGCGTAACTTAATTTAGAAAATGGGGTTTTCAAAAGCCCGTGGAAACATTCAGGACTCCTGTAGCGATTCCCCCTGCTCTTGCGTCCTTTTGTGACATCCTGTTGGTAGCACGGGTACGGGCACCGCAGGAACGCAGTGACCAAGGGGTCACAGCCGAGACGTAGCGGCGCTCTCTGCGTGCGCCTCCCCGGGAGACGTCTGTCTCCCCTGAAACAATCTGGTGACCGCAGAAGGGCAGCTCGAGGAAGTCACAGCAACCTCTTAGGCCCAGCAAAAGCCAGAAAAGCGACAGCGGTGCAAACGCTGTGTATTGTGAAGCTTTTTGCCTGTTTTGTTTGGTGACCTTTGGGTCAATTAAACTGCATTTTATTTTTTGGTGGGTTTTCTCCTGTCTTGCTTTTAGAGCAAGGCTGATATTTTTGCGTGATTCTCTCGCCCGATTTTCAGTCTTCAGCTTCTTCTCGGGTGGCACTGCGATTTTCAAAGAAAAGCTCTTCCTTTCGGTTCAGTTCAGTTGCTGTCGTTCGGTTCTTAAATGGTAGCAACGTTTAGTATTCTATATTAGATAGTTTATGACCACAGACAGTAATGGGACATACATGGATAGACGTGAAATGTAAGTTGTCAAAATATTTATTGCCCTACAATTCTCGGAGGTAGGGGTGTGTTTCCTGGGGTTTCAAAATCTATTTCACTAAAAAGGTTTGTAACAAATCCTGCAAAGTGTTCAGCCCGTACCGGGCGACCTGGCTGTCGTCAGCCTGTGCGTACAAGGAGTGGTGGGCCATTAGCCGAATGTGTGTTAACCGACACGCGTGGAGCAATTCCGCATCCGTCTGCTTCTGTGGCAAAGCGGGTGCCCGCTCCTGTCCTACGGACACGTTCCACAGAGGGGGGAGGCACAATTAGTTTTCCTGAATCCGGGATGTTCGTTTTGAGTTCGTTTTGTGATGCGTCTCCTCATAATTTGAGGCATGGGCAGCGTGTGAATTCCTAGTTAAAATTCTCACAGTTAAAAAGGCAAAACTTCTCCCGAGAAAAAAAATTTCAAATTTGATTGCATAATGAAACGAGGCCTGTTTTTCTGCACAGAAACGATTTGTGGGAATCGTCCTGAATTACAAGCGTGTATACCCAGATGTGTACACTCCAAGTTGGCAGATAGGCTGCAGCAGCAATGTAAAGCATGCTTTAAGGTGAAAGATGGCTGTAACTGTGATGAAAACGTTAAGGTTCGTACTAGATGCTTTTAAAGTAGGATTTTTCACAGGCAGGCGCAGCGGCAATTTTAGAGCCGAGTGGTGCCGAATATTACCCATTTACAGACAGAATTCTCGGTACTGTCTTAGATTTACATCGAATTTCTATCAAATGAGCCACCTAGCCTTCCTATATAGTATATTTTGGTGCCCCGATATTACTTGGCGTATTTCATAAGTATACCTTTTATGGCCGTTTCTCGTGCTTTTCCGAGAGAGCTGCTTTACTTTTTCATAGTTGCACGGTTTTTGAATGCCTCTTCTGCCTTTCAGATCTTCTCTTTCTCCTACGCCTTAAATACTCGTACAAGAACGTGCAGAAAATGTTATGTGCAGCTGTAACGTGCTTTGGGGTTTTTTTTGGTAGGATGAAATGGAAATACTGGGACTGGCGATCCAGAAGTCTGAAGAAGCCACCGTAAAGGACCGTCCCAGTGACTACCGTCGAGTTAGGATTATTAAAAGCACCAAAGCGACACGCTCGTAGAGATGGGGACTACCTCTGGACACGTGTTAATCCCGGTCAGGTGTCCTCGGGATACAGATGGTCTGCGCTTCCTGCTCTGACAAGACAGAAGCGATGAGCTTCAGGATGAGCTCCTGAAGACAAGAAAGAGGCCAGGTGCCGGGGTTCTTGTCTCTTTCTTTGTTTGTTTGTTTGTTTGTTTTGGGCGGGGGGTGGCGGGCGGGCGGGCGGGCGTGTGGCTTCCAAAACAGGGTGCGCGGTTGACTGCAGGTGGCAGCCTGCAGAGCTCTTTTGCTGCCTGACCTCGCCTTTTCTTTGTCACTCCTCTTTCATGGCATCTGCGCTGAAAGCCGGGGCGGTCAACGAAGAGACGTGGACAAAACGGGACGAACCGGCGCCGCTTCTGCCTGTTTTCCAGGCTTTGCCACGAACCAAGGAGCATCATCAGCCTCGTCACTGGTGGCGGCGAGTCCTGAGGTGGCTTAGGTGAGTCGAGCCTTCCAGGAACGTCCGTTGTCCGTAGCCTACGGCGTGTCATTTGGACGTCAGTCGGAAGGAGGTTTCCCTTTCTGAAAGGGCACCGGTTTCTCGTGCCAAGCGGTTGCCTCTCCTGAAGTTCCCACGAGAGGGGATCCTCGGAGACGATGCGCTGGGCAGCAGAAGTCATCAGCGAGGAGACGTCGCGCGCTCTATTAAATAGGGACAAAAAGAAAGACGATGTCCTTCCAAAGGCCCGAGCGCGGCACCTCTTCCGACGGCCGATGGCATGGCCGGCCTTTGGGCTCTGGGTCCCCCGTAACAGCGGGGACACGGCCAAACCCTGTTCCTCTGCGTGTTCGGCACAGCCAAAAGCCTTGGCCGGTCCGCCGGTCGTTTTCGGTAGCCTGGTGGATTGCGGCACCGGGGATTGGATTTCCCCCCGCCAAAAGTACAGCCGTTTGGGGAATCTCTTACCTTCCTGGTTTTTTCTATCGTAAAGGAGACTTTAAAAAAAGGGTTAAAGTCGTATAACGTGCAAACTGACTTGCAGGCTTTAAACGGCAACCGTCCACCGGCTGTAGCCTACAGCGTCTTAGGCGTCCCTAAGCGGCGAGGTATTTGTTCCAAATCTTTGAAAAGAGAGGCGACTGAAGGTAACGGGTTGGGTTTTTGGTTGGGTTTTTTTTCTAGTTTTTTTGTTTTTTGTTTTTCCCCCCCCTTTTCTTTAGGCGGAGCGCTCTGAAGAACCTGATTTCTGCCTGGCTTTCAGCGTCGCGTTTCCCCGGCAGTGCGGTAGCATCTCTCTCGGGCAGTGCCGCCGGCCAGATGTCCCTCCTCCTTGGGTAGGAGAGAAAGCAGCCCCCGGTCAAATGACAACTGCGCGTTCTGGAGACGGAGAGCGCAACGGTGGGGGTTCGGAGCTGTGCCAGTTGAATTAGCGCCGAAGAAAAAGTCCGAGGCTTTTCTAGCGTGAGTATTTTTCTTGGCCGTATCTAAACGCGCGCAGAGCTTTCCAGCGGCAGGGAAAGGGAAGGGAGGAGGCGCTTCCCCCCAGCGGGCGGAGGGTTTGTTACGCTGTTAGGCTGAGAAGGTGTTGCAAGTGGCACGGGTCAGTCTGAATAGGGACCTGAAGCGTCGGGATGGCTCCGGCTTTGGCAGGCCGTGCCGTCTTTGGAGCGGAGCTGTTTCCCCGCAATCCTCCTGTAGCTCAGCTCCTGTCCTGTCCCTCGGCCGGAGGGAATTCCTCTACTCTCTTCGGTGCTCTTTCGTTTGATGATGCTGATCTCCGGTTGGGGTTTGCTGTTTGTTTTGCAGGTGCCTCGTTGTCCGCGTCTCGTGCTGCTCGACAGACGCCCCGGCCCGGGTTTGCAGCCGGTGGTGGAGCCGCCTGAGGGGAAGGGGCCAGCCCTGGGTCTGGTCGTTCGGTGCATTTTTTGGGGCGAATTAAAAAAACCGGTGTGTGTGTGGGGGGTGGTGGTGGTGTGATGATGTCATTTGGGGCAGCCGGATGTCAGCGGGGGAGCGACGGTGCGGCGGAGGAGCAGGTGAGTGGGGGTTAAGTGGGGTTCCCCCCACAAGAGGGTGGGTCACGGCCCCCAAACGCCTGAAAACTTGGTGCGGGGCAGGTGGTTGGGGTTTTGGGCGGTGGTGTTTAAAAAATGTTAAAAGCTGTATATGCGGGGGTGAGGCATTGGAGTAGAGAACAATCTCTCATTTTTCTGTGTGTTGAAAAATAATATTCCCTTACGTATATAAAAGGAGTTCCAAATACCAACCCGTATCTCTAAGGATTCTGTATTATTTAATGGGAGTTTAGACGACGGAAAGATTTTTTAAAAGATTTATTTATAAAGAGAGATTGAAGCGTCAAAGCGGATGTCTGGACAGGTCGCTAGTCCAATTGGATGTTGTCTATCTATCGTGCGTGTTAATCTGTAAGTCTAAACAGATGTGACTCTTAGCAGACGTTCTGTCGAAGTGTATCAAGAGCATCCGTTTTCCCTAAGTCTTACCCACGGGTCGGTCAGTGCGGAGGCGTAAACGCCTGTGCTGTAGATGGTTCCAGACTGCAAAGAGAGCCTATCGCTAGAAGGGATTTCCAAACTGGCCCTCCCCTCTGCTCTCTCTTGCCGGCGTCCAAGCGCTTTCAAAAGCGCTTTAAGCAGGAGTGTTGATTCCCAGGAGGATAGGGAAGCTCTACAGAGAGACTTAGGTAGATTGGATCGTTGGGCCAACGTCAGTGGTATGAGTTTCAACAAGGGCAAGTGCCAGGTTCTGCGCGTGGGCCACAATAACCCCGAGCAGCGCTACAGGCTTGGGGAAATGTGGCTGGAAAACCACCTGGAAGAAAGAGACCTGGGGGTTCTAATGGACAAGCGGCTGAACGTGAGCCGGCAGTGTGCCCAGGTGGCCACGAAAGCCAACGGCATCCTGGCTTGTATTAGAAACAGCGTGAGCAGCAGAAGTAGGGAGGCGATTGTGCCCCCTGTACTCGGCACTGGTGAGGCCACACCTGGAGTATTGCGTCCGGTTTTGGGCACCTCAATCCAAGAGAGATGTCGAGGTGCTGGAGCGAGTGCAGAGGAGGGCAACGAAGCTGGTGAAGGGCCTGGAAAACAAATCCTATGAAGAGCGGTTGAAGGAGCTGGGACTGTTTAGTATGAGGAAGAGGGGGCTGAGGGGAGACCTCGTCACTCTCTAAAACTACTTGAAAGGACACTGTAGAGAGGTCGGTGCTGGTCTCTTGGCACGGGTAGGTAATGACAGAACGAGAGGGAACGGCTTCAAGCTCCAACAGGGTAGGTTTAGACTGGACGTTAGGAAAGAATGTTTCACAGAGGGAGTGGTCGGGCATTGGAACAGGCTACCCAGGGAGGTGGTCGAGTCACCATCCCTGGATGTGTTTAAGAACCGTCGAGATGTGGTGTTGGGGGATATGGTGTAGGGGAGAACTTTGTAGAGTAGGGTAGATGGTTGGACTCGATGATCCCAAGGGTCTCTTGCAACCTAGACGATTCTATGATTCTATGAAAAGCAGCCCCTTCCCCCGTTTCCCCTCCCGCCCTGGGGAGCTGGATCGGTGCAGCGGGACAGGAGGAAAAAAACGCAGCCCCGTTTTCCTGCAGGGACGCAAAGCTCCCCGATGTCTCTGTGGTGGATAAGGCGGCACCCCCGCCTGCCTTCCTGGACGCCGGCGGACTGGCTGCTGTCGCCCCCACGGCCCCCGGGGCCACGCGCAGAGCGCCGCGGCGTCCCTGGGGCTGGTTGCGGGGCGAACACCGGAGGTTTTTGGCGCCGAGGCGACGGCTGCGGCTGCCCGGACTGCGAGCGGGGACAGGGCAGAGAGCGGGAAGGCCTGCCCGCCGGTAAGTGGTCACGGGCAGAGAGCGGGAAGGCCTGCCCGCCGGTAAGTGGTCACGGTCCCTGGGTGGAGGGAAGCGGGCTGAGAGCGGTCACCGCTCATGGCCCCGGTGAGGTCTCAGAGGGGGACAAGGAAGGGGGCGTGGGCGCTGTCCGGCTGCCCGGTGCTTTCCGCCCGCTGCGGACCGGTCCGCAGCGATTTCTGGGCTGGCCGCCGTTTTCCCCCGGCCCCCTCCGGTTCCGGAGCGGCTCGGCCCGCCCATACCGCGCGCCCATTGGTCGCGGTGCCGTAAGCGGCGCCCGTCCTCTAGGAGCCACCGTCCCATTGGTCGATCGCGCCGTCAATCTCCAGCGCCTCCCAGTCCGGCCAATCGGAGCGCGGCAGGCGATCCGACCAATCGGAGCGGGGCGGTCGCGTTGTGATTGGCTCGTCCTCCTGTCAATCCGCCCGGGGGCGGTTGCCATGGTGAGGAAGCCCCGCCCGGTCGCGCATGCGCAGTAGTAAGGACGGCGCCGCCCTCACTACTGCGCATGCGCCACAGGGCGGGGCGTCCTCACCATGGCAACCGCCCCCTGGCGGATTGACAGGAGGACGAGCCAATCACAGCGCGACCGCCGCGCTCCGATTGGTCGGATCGCCTGCCGCGCTCCGATTGGCCGGGGTGGGAGGCGCTGAAGATTGACGGCGCGACCGACCAATGGGACGGGCTCCCCGAGGACGGAAGCCGCTTCCGGCGCCGTGACCAATGGGCGCGCCGCATGGGCGGGCCGAGCCGCTCCGGAAGCGGAGGGGGCCGGGGGAAAATGGCGGCGCGCGCAGAAGCGGCTGCGGCGCGGCGCGGACCGCACCGCACCGCACCGCACCGGACCGGCGCGGGCGGAAAGCACCGGGCAGCCGGACAGCGTCGCGGTGCCGCTGGACAGCGTCGCGGTGCCGCTGGACAGCGTCGCGGTGCCGCTGGACAGCGTCGAGGCCAATGGGGGGGCGCGGGGAAGGCGGCCGGGGTCCCGAGGCGGCTCCGAGGGGAGACGGCGTTGCGGGGGGGCGGGCTGAGGCGTCTGGGGAGGTGCTCGCGGCTCCCGGGGCTGGCAAACGGGCTCGCGTGGCTGGTGTTGGGGCTTCAGCCGGAGAGGGAGTCGTGTGGCTTTGGGCTGAGGGGCGGGGGTGGAGTCCGGCGTTTTGGGGACTCGAGCAGAGGCTCAGCGGCTGGGTTTTGGGGCTCGGAAGGGGGCAGTAAGCGATGCGGTTCGGGGGCGGAGAGCAGAAGCCGTTTTGGCTGGTTCTGCAGGGGGGGGTGGGCAGGAGGGCGTTGGGGGCTGCGGGGGAAAGCAGGGGCTGGGCGGGCTGCGGGGTGCTCAAACAGCAGGTGAGGTTTTCAAATCTGCAACTTGTAACTGTTGCAGCTTTGTTCTGGCTTCCTCCATTTTTGCAAAAGCTTCTGTTGCTAGACAGAGCATTCCTCTGTGTATCAGCTACTTGAGCTAGTTTATTTCAATGCGTCTGATCAGGTTTGTCTGTTCAGCAAAGTGGCATTTAAAGGTGACGTTTCACCGGATGCCAGCGGCTGTGCCTTATTTCCAGTATAAAGATGTATTCCCCAAATATCAGAGTGGGATATAACAACTGCAGCTGGTCAAAAGTAACACTGAAATGCAAAATTTAGAATTTCTTTTTTCCCATTGGCTCCTCCTCAGTATGAACACAAAGTTAATTTCTATTCTTAATTCCTATTTATGCTACATATATGAAGGACGAACGCGAGGAAAGGAGACCATAAAATACTGGCCTATTGCTATTTGTATGCTGTGCTTTGAACAGAAGAGACAAAACTGTCCTTTTTGTGAAATAATACTGGCTGTATCAGTGCCGTCCTCGTGTTTTTATTCAAAAATGTGAGATTTGTTGCCCCGAATGGTGAGAGTAGTTTTTGTTAATGGAAGTCGCAAGAGGTTCTGCCACCTTAAAAACCATAGAATCATAGAATGGTTAGAATTGGAAGGGACCTTCAAGACCATCGTGTTGCAGCCCCCCTGCCTTGGGCAGGGACGCCTCCACTAGAGCGGGTTGCTCAAAGCCCCGTCCAGCCTGGCCTTAAACACTTCCAGGGATGGGGCATCCACAGCTTCCCCGGGCAACCTGTTCCAGTGCCTCACCACCCTCACGGTAAAGAATTTCCTCCTAACATCTAGTCTGAATCTCCCCTCTTCCGATTTAAAACCGTTACCCCTTGTCCTGTCGCTACCTTTCCCGACAGAGAGTCCCTCTCCGGCTCTCCCGTAGGCTCCCTTCAGATATTGGAAGGCTGCTCTGAGGTCTCCCCGGAGCCTTCTCTTCTCCAGGCTGAACAACCCCAGCTCTCTCAGTCTCTCTTCACAGGGGAGGTGCTCCGTCCCTCCGATGGTTTTCGTGGCCCTCCGCTGGGCCCCTTCCAACAGGTCCACGTCCTTCCCGTGTCGAGGACTCCAAAGCTGGACACCGTACTCCAGGTGGGGTCTCGCGTGCGCAGAGTAGAGGGGGGTAGAATCGCCTCCCGTGACCCGCTGGCCACGCTTCTCTTGATGCAGCCCAGGGTGGGGTTGGCTTTCTGGGCTGCCAGCGCGCGTTGCCGGCTCGTACTGACGTGTAATAATGCTACTGATGTACCGTTAGCAGCCTCGTGTTAAAAGAAGCAAGAAGCTGTAATATCCTTAATTTAGACAGTTTTTACGTGAAATGGTGCATCCTCACTGTTTTGTCACTTTCAGGAGCGAGCAATTGACCGAGAGCACGAGAGAGACCTTTTCCAGCAAGAGATAGGGAAGCCGGAACAACAGCTTAAGGTTCCACAAAGGATTCGGCCTGTCAGCGAGCATCAAACCGGAGAGGTAACGCGCGCTATTGCTTGTACTCAAGGGATCTAAATGGTACGCTGACAGCCGTTCGGATACCCTAGGGAAGCTGTTTTATGGTGTCCCTAACCTGCATCCGTTCGCAAGGCAGGAAAGGAAATCCCCCGAGATGAAAGGCTACGGTGTCGGGGGAACGTGGGGAAAGTGTGTTCTGGGTGTTTTTTGAGTCGGTCGGTTGGATGTTTTTAGTAGCAGACACACAGAAGCCTCGTAACTTTCAAAAAGACTCCCTCGCGTAACTTAATTTAGAAAATGGGGTTTTCAAAAGCCCGTGGAAACATTCAGGACTCCTGTAGCGATTCCCCCTGCTCTTGCGTCCTTTTGTGACATCCTGTTGGTAGCACGGGTACGGGCACCGCAGGAACGCAGTGACCAAGGGGTCACAGCCGAGACGTAGCGGCGCTCTCTGCGTGCGCCTCCCCGGGAGACGTCTGTCTCCCCTGAAACAATCTGGTGACCGCAGAAGGGCAGCTCGAGGAAGTCACAGCAACCTCTTAGGCCCAGCAAAAGCCAGAAAAGCGACAGCGGTGCAAACGCTGTGTATTGTGAAGCTTTTTGCCTGTTTTGTTTGGTGACCTTTGGGTCAATTAAACTGCATTTTATTTTTTGGTGGGTTTTCTCCTGTCTTGCTTTTAGAGCAAGGCTGATATTTTTGCGTGATTCTCTCGCCCGATTTTCAGTCTTCAGCTTCTTCTCGGGTGGCACTGCGATTTTCAAAGAAAAGCTCTTCCTTTCGGTTCAGTTCAGTTGCTGTCGTTCGGTTCTTAAATGGTAGCAACGTTTAGTATTCTATATTAGATAGTTTATGACCACAGACAGTAATGGGACATACATGGATAGACGTGAAATGTAAGTTGTCAAAATATTTATTGCCCTACAATTCTCGGAGGTAGGGGTGTGTTTCCTGGGGTTTCAAAATCTATTTCACTAAAAAGGTTTGTAACAAATCCTGCAAAGTGTTCAGCCCGTACCGGGCGACCTGGCTGTCGTCAGCCTGTGCGTACAAGGAGTGGTGGGCCATTAGCCGAATGTGTGTTAACCGACACGCGTGGAGCAATTCCGCATCCGTCTGCTTCTGTGGCAAAGCGGGTGCCCGCTCCTGTCCTACGGACACGTTCCACAGAGGGGGGAGGCACAATTAGTTTTCCTGAATCCGGGATGTTCGTTTTGAGTTCGTTTTGTGATGCGTCTCCTCATAATTTGAGGCATGGGCAGCGTGTGAATTCCTAGTTAAAATTCTCACAGTTAAAAAGGCAAAACTTCTCCCGAGAAAAAAAATTTCAAATTTGATTGCATAATGAAACGAGGCCTGTTTTTCTGCACAGAAACGATTTGTGCAAATCGTCCTGAATTACAAGCGTGTATACCCAGATGTGTACACTCCAAGTTGGCAGATAGGCTGCAGCAGCAATGTAAAGCATGCTTTAAGGTGAAAGATGGCTGTAACTGTGATGAAAACGTTAAGGTTCGTACTAGATGCTTTTAAAGTAGGATTTTTCACAGGCAGGCGCAGCGGCAATTTTAGAGCTGAGTGGTGCCGAATATTACCCATTTACAGACAGAATTCTCGGTACTGTCTTAGATTTACATCGAATTTCTATCAAATGAGCCACCTAGCCTTCCTATATAGTATATTTTGGTGCCCCGATATTACTTGGCGTATTTCATAAGTATACCTTTTATGGCCGTTTCTCGTGCTTTTCCGAGAGAGCTGCTTTACTTTTTCATAGTTGCACGGTTTTTGAATGCCTCTTCTGCCTTTCAGATCTTCTCTTTCTCCTACGCCTTAAATACTCGTACAAGAACAAGCAGAAAATGTTATGTGCAGCTGTAACGTGCTTTGGGGTTTTTTTTGGTAGGATGAAATGGAAATACTGGGACTGGCGATCCAGAAGTCTGAAGAAGCCACCGTAAAGGACCGTCCCAGTGACTACCGTCGAGTTAGGATTATTAAAAGCACCAAAGCGACACGCTCGTAGAGATGGGGACTACCTCTGGACACGTGTTAATCCCGGTCAGGTGTCCTCGGGATACAGATGGTCTGCGCTTCCTGCTCTGACAAGACAGAAGCGATGAGCTTCAGGATGAGCTCCTGAAGACAAGAAAGAGGCCAGGTGCCGGGGTTCTTGTCTCTTTCTTTGTTTGTTTGTTTGTTTGTTTTGGGCGGGGGGTGGCGGGCGGGCGGGCGTGTGGCTTCCAAAACAGGGTGCGCGGTTGACTGCAGGTGGCAGCCTGCAGAGCTCTTTTGCTGCCTGACCTCGCCTTTTCTTTGTCACTCCTCTTTCATGGCATCTGCGCTGAAAGCCGGGGCGGTCAACGAAGAGACGTGGACAAAACGGGACGAACCGGCGCCGCTTCTGCCTGTTTTCCAGGCTTTGCCACGAACCAAGGAGCATCATCAGCCTCGTCACTGGTGGCGGCGAGTCCTGAGGTGGCTTAGGTGAGTCGAGCCTTCCAGGAACGTCCGTTGTCCGTAGCCTACGGCGTGTCATTTGGACGTCAGTCGGAAGGAGGTTTCCCTTTCTGAAAGGGCACCGGTTTCTCGTGCCAAGCGGTTGCCTCTCCTGAAGTTCCCACGAGAGGGGATCCTCGGAGACGATGCGCTGGGCAGCAGAAGTCATCAGCGAGGAGACGTCGCGCGCTCTATTAAATAGGGACAAAAAGAAAGACGATGTCCTTCCAAAGGCCCGAGCGCGGCACCTCTTCCGACGGCCGATGGCATGGCCGGCCTTTGGGCTCTGGGTCCCCCGTAACAGCGGGGACACGGCCAAACCCTGTTCCTCTGCGTGTTCGGCACAGCCAAAAGCCTTGGCCGGTCCGCCGGTCGTTTTCGGTAGCCTGGTGGATTGCGGCACCGGGGATTGGATTTCCCCCCGCCAAAAGTACAGCCGTTTGGGGAATCTCTTACCTTCCTGGTTTTTTCTATCGTAAAGGAGACTTTAAAAAAAGGGTTAAAGTCGTATAACGTGCAAACTGACTTGCAGGCTTTAAACGGCAACCGTCCACCGGCTGTAGCCTACAGCGTCTTAGGCGTCCCTAAGCGGCGAGGTATTTGTTCCAAATCTTTGAAAAGAGAGGCGACTGAAGGTAACGGGTTGGGTTTTTGGTTGGGTTTTTTTTCTAGTTTTTTTGTTTTTTGTTTTTCCCCCCCCTTTTCTTTAGGCGGAGCGCTCTGAAGAACCTGATTTCTGCCTGGCTTTCAGCGTCGCGTTTCCCCGGCAGTGCGGTAGCATCTCTCTCGGGCAGTGCCGCCGGCCAGATGTCCCTCCTCCTTGGGTAGGAGAGAAAGCAGCCCCCGGTCAAATGACAACTGCGCGTTCTGGAGACGGAGAGCGCAACGGTGGGGGTTCGGAGCTGTGCCAGTTGAATTAGCGCCGAAGAAAAAGTCCGAGGCTTTTCTAGCGTGAGTATTTTTCTTGGCCGTATCTAAACGCGCGCAGAGCTTTCCAGCGGCAGGGAAAGGGAAGGGAGGAGGCGCTTCCCCCCAGCGGGCGGAGGGTTTGTTACGCTGTTAGGCTGAGAAGGTGTTGCAAGTGGCACGGGTCAGTCTGAATAGGGACCTGAAGCGTCGGGATGGCTCCGGCTTTGGCAGGCCGTGCCGTCTTTGGAGCGGAGCTGTTTCCCCGCAATCCTCCTGTAGCTCAGCTCCTGTCCTGTCCCTCGGCCGGAGGGAATTCCTCTACTCTCTTCGGTGCTCTTTCGTTTGATGATGCTGATCTCCGGTTGGGGTTTGCTGTTTGTTTTGCAGGTGCCTCGTTGTCCGCGTCTCGTGCTGCTCGACAGACGCCCCGGCCCGGGTTTGCAGCCGGTGGTGGAGCCGCCTGAGGGGAAGGGGCCAGCCCTGGGTCTGGTCGTTCGGTGCATTTTTTGGGGCGAATTAAAAAAACCGGTGTGTGTGTGGGGGGTGGTGGTGGTGTGATGATGTCATTTGGGGCAGCCGGATGTCAGCGGGGGAGCGACGGTGCGGCGGAGGAGCAGGTGAGTGGGGGTTAAGTGGGGTTCCCCCCACAAGAGGGTGGGTCACGGCCCCCAAACGCCTGAAAACTTGGTGCGGGGCAGGTGGTTGGGGTTTTGGGCGGTGGTGTTTAAAAAATGTTAAAAGCTGTATATGCGGGGGTGAGGCATTGGAGTAGAGAACAATCTCTCATTTTTCTGTGTGTTGAAAAATAATATTCCCTTACGTATATAAAAGGAGTTCCAAATACCAACCCGTATCTCTAAGGATTCTGTATTATTTAATGGGAGTTTAGACGACGGAAAGATTTTTTAAAAGATTTATTTATAAAGAGAGATTGAAGCGTCAAAGCGGATGTCTGGACAGGTCGCTAGTCCAATTGGATGTTGTCTATCTATCGTGCGTGTTAATCTGTAAGTCTAAACAGATGTGACTCTTAGCAGAGGTTCTGTCGAAGTGTATCAAGAGCATCCGTTTTCCCTAAGTCTTACCCACGGGTCGGTCAGTGCGGAGGCGTAAACGCCTGTGCTGTAGATGGTTCCAGACTGCAAAGAGAGCCTATCGCTAGAAGGGATTTCCAAACTGGCCCTCCCCTCTGCTCTCTCTTGCCGGCGTCCAAGCGCTTTCAAAAGCGCTTTAAGCAGGAGTGTTGATTCCCAGGAGGATAGGGAAGCTCTACAGAGAGACTTAGGTAGATTGGATCGTTGGGCCAACGTCAGTGGTATGAGTTTCAACAAGGGCAAGTGCCAGGTTCTGCGCGTGGGCCACAATAACCCCGAGCAGCGCTACAGGCTTGGGGAAATGTGGCTGGAAAACCACCTGGAAGAAAGAGACCTGGGGGTTCTAATGGACAAGCGGCTGAACGTGAGCCGGCAGTGTGCCCAGGTGGCCACGAAAGCCAACGGCATCCTGGCTTGTATTAGAAACAGCGTGAGCAGCAGAAGTAGGGAGGCGATTGTGCCCCCTGTACTCGGCACTGGTGAGGCCACACCTGGAGTATTGCGTCCGGTTTTGGGCACCTCAATCCAAGAGAGATGTCGAGGTGCTGGAGCGAGTGCAGAGGAGGGCAACGAAGCTGGTGAAGGGCCTGGAAAACAAATCCTATGAAGAGCGGTTGAAGGAGCTGGGACTGTTTAGTATGAGGAAGAGGGGGCTGAGGGGAGACCTCGTCACTCTCTAAAACTACTTGAAAGGACACTGTAGAGAGGTCGGTGCTGGTCTCTTGGCACGGGTAGGTAATGACAGAACGAGAGGGAACGGCTTCAAGCTCCAACAGGGTAGGTTTAGACTGGACGTTAGGAAAGAATGTTTCACAGAGGGAGTGGTCGGGCATTGGAACAGGCTACCCAGGGAGGTGGTCGAGTCACCATCCCTGGATGTGTTTAAGAACCGTCGAGATGTGGTGTTGGGGGATATGGTGTAGGGGAGAACTTTGTAGAGTAGGGTAGATGGTTGGACTCGATGATCCCAAGGGTCTCTTGCAACCTAGACGATTCTATGATTCTATGAAAAGCAGCCCCTTCCCCCGTTTCCCCTCCCGCCCTGGGGAGCTGGATCGGTGCAGCGGGACAGGAGGAAAAAAACCCAGCCCCGTTTTCCTGCAGGGACGCAAAGCTCCCCGATGTCTCTGTGGTGGATAAGGCGGCACCCCCGCCTGCCTTCCTGGACGCCGGCGGACTGGCTGCTGTCGCCCCCACGGCCCCCGGGGCCACGCGCAGAGCGCCGCGGCGTCCCTGGGGCTGGTTGCGGGGCGAACACCGGAGGTTTTTGGCGCCGAGGCGACGGCTGCGGCTGCCCGGACTGCGAGCGGGGACAGGGCAGAGAGCGGGAAGGCCTGCCCGCCGGTAAGTGGTCACGGGCAGAGAGCGGGAAGGCCTGCCCGCCGGTAAGTGGTCACGGTCCCTGGGTGGAGGGAAGCGGGCTGAGAGCGGTCACCGCTCATGGCCCCGGTGAGGTCTCAGAGGGGGACAAGGAAGGGGGCGTGGGCGCTGTCCGGCTGCCCGGTGCTTTCCGCCCGCTGCGGACCGGTCCGCAGCGATTTCTGGGCTGGCCGCCGTTTTCCCCCGGCCCCCTCCGGTTCCGGAGCGGCTCGGCCCGCCCATACCGCGCGCCCATTGGTCGCGGTGCCGTAAGCGGCGCCCGTCCTCTAGAAGCCACCGTCCCATTGGTCGATCGCGCCGTCAATCTCCAGCGCCTCCCAGTCCGGCCAATCGGAGCGCGGCAGGCGATCCGACCAATCGGAGCGGGGCGGTCGCGTTGTGATTGGCTCGTCCTCCTGTCAATCCGCCCGGGGGCGGTTGCCATGGTGAGGAAGCCCCGCCCGGTCGCGCATGCGCAGTAGTAAGGACGGCGCCGCCCTCACTACTGCGCATGCGCCACAGGGCGGGGCGTCCTCACCATGGCAACCGCCCCCTGGCGGATTGACAGGAGGACGAGCCAATCACAGCGCGACCGCCGCGCTCCGATTGGTCGGATCGCCTGCCGCGCTCCGATTGGCCGGGGTGGGAGGCGCTGAAGATTGACGGCGCGACCGACCAATGGGACGGGCTCCCCGAGGACGGAAGCCGCTTCCGGCGCCGTGACCAATGGGCGCGCCGCATGGGCGGGCCGAGCCGCTCCGGAAGCGGAGGGGGCCGGGGGAAAATGGCGGCGCGCGCAGAAGCGGCTGCGGCGCGGCGCGGACCGCACCGCACCGCACCGCACCGGACCGGCGCGGGCGGAAAGCACCGGGCAGCCGGACAGCGTCGCGGTGCCGCTGGACAGCGTCGCGGTGCCGCTGGACAGCGTCGCGAGGCAGCTGGACAGCGTCGAGGCCAGTGGGGGGGCGCGGGGAAGGCGGCCGGGGTCCCGAGGCGGCTCCGAGGGGAGACGGCGTTGCGGGGGGGCGGGCTGAGGCGTCTGGGGAGGTGCTCGCGGCTCCCGGGGCTGGCAAACGGGCTCGCGTGGCTGGTGTTGGGGCTTCAGCCGGAGAGGGAGTCGTGTGGCTTTGGGCTGAGGGGCGGGGGTGGAGTCCGGCGTTTTGGGGACTCGAGCAGAGGCTCAGCGGCTGGGTTTTGGGGCTCGGAAGGGGGCAGTAAGCGATGCGGTTCGGGGGCGGAGAGCAGAAGCCGTTTTGGCTGGTTCTGCAGGGGGGGGTGGGCAGGAGGGCGTTGGGGGCTGCGGGGGAAAGCAGGGGCTGGGCGGGCTGCGGGGTGCTCAAACAGCAGGTGAGGTTTTCAAATCTGCAACTTGTAACTGTTGCAGCTTTGTTCTGGCTTCCTCCATTTTTGCAAAAGCTTCTGTTGCTAGACAGAGCATTCCTCTGTGTATCAGCTACTTGAGCTAGTTTATTTCAATGCGTCTGATCAGGTTTGTCTGTTCAGCAAAGTGGCATTTAAAGGTGACGTTTCACCGGATGCCAGCGGCTGTGCCTTATTTCCAGTATAAAGATGTATTCCCCAAATATCAGAGTGGGATATAACAACTGCAGCTGGTCAAAAGTAACACTGAAATGCAAAATTTAGAATTTCTTTTTTCCCATTGGCTCCTCCTCAGTATGAACACAAAGTTAATTTCTATTCTTAATTCCTATTTATGCTACATATATGAAGGATGAACGCGAGGAAAGGAGACCATAAAATACTGGCCTATTGCTATTTGTATGCTGTGCTTTGAACAGAAGAGACAAAACTGTCCTTTTTGTGAAATAATACTGGCTGTATCAGTGCCGTCCTCGTGTTTTTATTCAAAAATGTGAGATTTGTTGCCCCGAATGGTGAGAGTAGTTTTTGTTAATGGAAGTCGCAAGAGGTTCTGCCACCTTAAAAACCATAGAATCGTAGAATGGTTAGAATTGGAAGGGACCTTCAAGACCATCGTGTTGCAGCCCCCCTGCCTTGGGCAGGGACGCCTCCACTAGAGCGGGTTGCTCAAAGCCCCGTCCAGCCTGGCCTTAAACACTTCCAGGGATGGGGCATCCACAGCTTCCCCGGGCAACCTGTTCCAGTGCCTCACCACCCTCACGGTAAAGAATTTCCTCCTAACATCTAGTCTGAATCTCCCCTCTTCCGATTTAAAACCGTTACCCCTTGTCCTGTCGCTACCTTTCCCGACAGAGAGTCCCTCTCCGGCTCTCCCGTAGGCTCCCTTCAGATATTGGAAGGCTGCTCTGAGGTCTCCCCGGAGCCTTCTCTTCTCCAGGCTGAACAACCCCAGCTCTCTCAGTCTCTCTTCACAGGGGAGGTGCTCCGTCCCTCCGATGGTTTTCGTGGCCCTCCGCTGGGCCCCTTCCAACAGGTCCACGTCCTTCCCGTGTCGAGGACTCCAAAGCTGGACACCGTACTCCAGGTGGGGTCTCGCGTGCGCAGAGTAGAGGGGGGTAGAATCGCCTCCCGTGACCCGCTGGCCACGCTTCTCTTGATGCAGCCCAGGGTGGGGTTGGCTTTCTGGGCTGCCAGCGCGCGTTGCCGGCTCGTACTGACGTGTAATAATGCTACTGATGTACCGTTAGCAGCCTCGTGTTAAAAGAAGCAAGAAGCTGTAATATCCTTAATTTAGACAGTTTTTACGTGAAATGGTGCATCCTCACTGTTTTGTCACTTTCAGGAGCGAGCAATTGACCGAGAGCACGAGAGAGACCTTTTCCAGCAAGAGATAGGGAAGCCGGAACAACAGCTTAAGGTTCCACAAAGGATTCGGCCTGTCAGCGAGCATCAAACCGGAGAGGTAACGCGCGCTATTGCTTGTACTCAAGGGATCTAAATGGTACGCTGACAGCCGTTCGGATACCCTAGGGAAGCTGTTTTATGGTGTCCCTAACCTGCATCCGTTCGCAAGGCAGGAAAGGAAATCCCCCGAGATGAAAGGCTACGGTGTCGGGGGAACGTGGGGAAAGTGTGTTCTGGGTGTTTTTTGAGTCGGTCGGTTGGATGTTTTTAGTAGCAGACACACAGAAGCCTCGTAACTTTCAAAAAGACTCCCTCGCGTAACTTAATTTAGAAAATGGGGTTTTCAAAAGCCCGTGGAAACATTCAGGACTCCTGTAGCGATTCCCCCTGCTCTTGCGTCCTTTTGTGACATCCTGTTGGTAGCACGGGTACGGGCACCGCAGGAACGCAGTGACCAAGGGGTCACAGCCGAGACGTAGCGGCGCTCTCTGCGTGCGCCTCCCCGGGAGACGTCTGTCTCCCCTGAAACAATCTGGTGACCGCAGAAGGGCAGCTCGAGGAAGTCACAGCAACCTCTTAGGCCCAGCAAAAGCCAGAAAAGCGACAGCGGTGCAAACGCTGTGTATTGTGAAGCTTTTTGCCTGTTTTGTTTGGTGACCTTTGGGTCAATTAAACTGCATTTTATTTTTTGGTGGGTTTTCTCCTGTCTTGCTTTTAGAGCAAGGCTGATATTTTTGCGTGATTCTCTCGCCCGATTTTCAGTCTTCAGCTTCTTCTCGGGTGGCACTGCGATTTTCAAAGAAAAGCTCTTCCTTTCGGTTCAGTTCAGTTGCTGTCGTTCGGTTCTTAAATGGTAGCAACGTTTAGTATTCTATATTAGATAGTTTATGACCACAGACAGTAATGGGACATACATGGATAGACGTGAAATGTAAGTTGTCAAAATATTTATTGCCCTACAATTCTCGGAGGTAGGGGTGTGTTTCCTGGGGTTTCAAAATCTATTTCACTAAAAAGGTTTGTAACAAATCCTGCAAAGTGTTCAGCCCGTACCGGGCGACCTGGCTGTCGTCAGCCTGTGCGTACAAGGAGTGGTGGGCCATTAGCCGAATGTGTGTTAACCGACACGCGTGGAGCAATTCCGCATCCGTCTGCTTCTGTGGCAAAGCGGGTGCCCGCTCCTGTCCTACGGACACGTTCCACAGAGGGGGGAGGCACAATTAGTTTTCCTGAATCCGGGATGTTCGTTTTGAGTTCGTTTTGTGATGCGTCTCCTCATAATTTGAGGCATGGGCAGCGTGTGAATTCCTAGTTAAAATTCTCACAGTTAAAAAGGCAAAACTTCTCCCGAGAAAAAAAATTTCAAATTTGATTGCATAATGAAACGAGGCCTGTTTTTCTGCACAGAAACGATTTGTGGGAATCGTCCTGAATTACAAGCGTGTATACCCAGATGTGTACACTCCAAGTTGGCAGATAGGCTGCAGCAGCAATGTAAAGCATGCTTTAAGGTGAAAGATGGCTGTAACTGTGATGAAAACGTTAAGGTTCGTACTAGATGCTTTTAAAGTAGGATTTTTCACAGGCAGGCGCAGCGGCAATTTTAGAGCCGAGTGGTGCCGAATATTACCCATTTACAGACAGAATTCTCGGTACTGTCTTAGATTTACATCGAATTTCTATCAAATGAGCCACCTAGCCTTCCTATATAGTATATTTTGGTGCCCCGATATTACTTGGCGTATTTCATAAGTATACCTTTTATGGCCGTTTCTCGTGCTTTTCCGAGAGAGCTGCTTTACTTTTTCATAGTTGCACGGTTTTTGAATGCCTCTTCTGCCTTTCAGATCTTCTCTTTCTCCTACGCCTTAAATACTCGTACAAGAACGTGCAGAAAATGTTATGTGCAGCTGTAACGTGCTTTGGGGTTTTTTTTGGTAGGATGAAATGGAAATACTGGGACTGGCGATCCAGAAGTCTGAAGAAGCCACCGTAAAGGACCGTCCCAGTGACTACCGTCGAGTTAGGATTATTAAAAGCACCAAAGCGACACGCTCGTAGAGATGGGGACTACCTCTGGACACGTGTTAATCCCGGTCAGGTGTCCTCGGGATACAGATGGTCTGCGCTTCCTGCTCTGACAAGACAGAAGCGATGAGCTTCAGGATGAGCTCCTGAAGACAAGAAAGAGGCCAGGTGCCGGGGTTCTTGTCTCTTTGTTTGTTTGTTTGTTTGTTTGTTTTGGGCGGGGGGTGGCGGGCGGGCGGGCGTGTGGCTTCCAAAACAGGGTGCGCGGTTGACTGCAGGTGGCAGCCTGCAGAGCTCTTTTGCTGCCTGACCTCGCCTTTTCTTTGTCACTCCTCTTTCATGGCATCTGCGCTGAAAGCCGGGGCGGTCAACGAAGAGACGTGGACAAAACGGGACGAACCGGCGCCGCTTCTGCCTGTTTTCCAGGCTTTGCCACGAACCAAGGAGCATCATCAGCCTCGTCACTGGTGGCGGCGAGTCCTGAGGTGGCTTAGGTGAGTCGAGCCTTCCAGGAACGTCCGTTGTCCGTAGCCTACGGCGTGTCATTTGGACGTCAGTCGGAAGGAGGTTTCCCTTTCTGAAAGGGCACCGGTTTCTCGTGCCAAGCGGTTGCCTCTCCTGAAGTTCCCACGAGAGGGGATCCTCGGAGACGATGCGCTGGGCAGCAGAAGTCATCAGCGAGGAGACGTCGCGCGCTCTATTAAATAGGGACAAAAAGAAAGACGATGTCCTTCCAAAGGCCCGAGCGCGGCACCTCTTCCGACGGCCGATGGCATGGCCGGCCTTTGGGCTCTGGGTCCCCCGTAACAGCGGGGACACGGCCAAACCCTGTTCCTCTGCGTGTTCGGCACAGCCAAAAGCCTTGGCCGGTCCGCCGGTCGTTTTCGGTAGCCTGGTGGATTGCGGCACCGGGGATTGGATTTCCCCCCGCCAAAAGTACAGCCGTTTGGGGAATCTCTTACCTTCCTGGTTTTTTCTATCGTAAAGGAGACTTTAAAAAAAGGGTTAAAGTCGTATAACGTGCAAACTGACTTGCAGGCTTTAAACGGCAACCGTCCACCGGCTGTAGCCTACAGCGTCTTAGGCGTCCCTAAGCGGCGAGGTATTTGTTCCAAATCTTTGAAAAGAGAGGCGACTGAAGGTAACGGGTTGGGTTTTTGGTTGGGTTTTTTTTCTAGTTTTTTTGTTTTTTGTTTTTCCCCCCCCTTTTCTTTAGGCGGAGCGCTCTGAAGAACCTGATTTCTGCCTGGCTTTCAGCGTCGCGTTTCCCCGGCAGTGCGGTAGCATCTCTCTCGGGCAGTGCCGCCGGCCAGATGTCCCTCCTCCTTGGGTAGGAGAGAAAGCAGCCCCCGGTCAAATGACAACTGCGCGTTCTGGAGACGGAGAGCGCAACGGTGGGGGTTCGGAGCTGTGCCAGTTGAATTAGCGCCGAAGAAAAAGTCCGAGGCTTTTCTAGCGTGAGTATTTTTCTTGGCCGTATCTAAACGCGCGCAGAGCTTTCCAGCGGCAGGGAAAGGGAAGGGAGGAGGCGCTTCCCCCCAGCGGGCGGAGGGTTTGTTACGCTGTTAGGCTGAGAAGGTGTTGCAAGTGGCACGGGTCAGTCTGAATAGGGACCTGAAGCGTCGGGATGGCTCCGGCTTTGGCAGGCCGTGCCGTCTTTGGAGCGGAGCTGTTTCCCCGCAATCCTCCTGTAGCTCAGCTCCTGTCCTGTCCCTCGGCCGGAGGGAATTCCTCTACTCTCTTCGGTGCTCTTTCGTTTGATGATGCTGATCTCCGGTTGGGGTTTGCTGTTTGTTTTGCAGGTGCCTCGTTGTCCGCGTCTCGTGCTGCTCGACAGACGCCCCGGCCCGGGTTTGCAGCCGGTGGTGGAGCCGCCTGAGGGGAAGGGGCCAGCCCTGGGTCTGGTCGTTCGGTGCATTTTTTGGGGCGAATTAAAAAAACCGGTGTGTGTGTGGGGGGTGGTGGTGGTGTGATGATGTCATTTGGGGCAGCCGGATGTCAGCGGGGGAGCGACGGTGCGGCGGAGGAGCAGGTGAGTGGGGGTTAAGTGGGGTTCCCCCCACAAGAGGGTGGGTCACGGCCCCCAAACGCCTGAAAACTTGGTGCGGGGCAGGTGGTTGGGGTTTTGGGCGGTGGTGTTTAAAAAATGTTAAAAGCTGTATATGCGGGGGTGAGGCATTGGAGTAGAGAACAATCTCTCATTTTTCTGTGTGTTGAAAAATAATATTCCCTTACGTATATAAAAGGAGTTCCAAATACCAACCCGTATCTCTAAGGATTCTGTATTATTTAATGGGAGTTTAGACGACGGAAAGATTTTTTAAAAGATTTATTTATAAAGAGAGATTGAAGCGTCAAAGCGGATGTCTGGACAGGTCGCTAGTCCAATTGGATGTTGTCTATCTATCGTGCGTGTTAATCTGTAAGTCTAAACAGATGTGACTCTTAGCAGACGTTCTGTCGAAGTGTATCAAGAGCATCCGTTTTCCCTAAGTCTTACCCACGGGTCGGTCAGTGCGGAGGCGTAAACGCCTGTGCTGTAGATGGTTCCAGACTGCAAAGAGAGCCTATCGCTAGAAGGGATTTCCAAACTGGCCCTCCCCTCTGCTCTCTCTTGCCGGCGTCCAAGCGCTTTCAAAAGCGCTTTAAGCAGGAGTGTTGATTCCCAGGAGGATAGGGAAGCTCTACAGAGAGACTTAGGTAGATTGGATCGTTGGGCCAACGTCAGTGGTATGAGTTTCAACAAGGGCAAGTGCCAGGTTCTGCGCGTGGGCCACAATAACCCCGAGCAGCGCTACAGGCTTGGGGAAATGTGGCTGGAAAACCACCTGGAAGAAAGAGACCTGGGGGTTCTAATGGACAAGCGGCTGAACGTGAGCCGGCAGTGTGCCCAGGTGGCCACGAAAGCCAACGGCATCCTGGCTTGTATTAGAAACAGCGTGAGCAGCAGAAGTAGGGAGGCGATTGTGCCCCCTGTACTCGGCACTGGTGAGGCCACACCTGGAGTATTGCGTCCGGTTTTGGGCACCTCAATCCAAGAGAGATGTCGAGGTGCTGGAGCGAGTGCAGAGGAGGGCAACGAAGCTGGTGAAGGGCCTGGAAAACAAATCCTATGAAGAGCGGTTGAAGGAGCTGGGACTGTTTAGTATGAGGAAGAGGGGGCTGAGGGGAGACCTCGTCACTCTCTAAAACTACTTGAAAGGACACTGTAGAGAGGTCGGTGCTGGTCTCTTGGCACGGGTAGGTAATGACAGAACGAGAGGGAACGGCTTCAAGCTCCAACAGGGTAGGTTTAGACTGGACGTTAGGAAAGAATGTTTCACAGAGGGAGTGGTCGGGCATTGGAACAGGCTACCCAGGGAGGTGGTCGAGTCACCATCCCTGGATGTGTTTAAGAACCGTCGAGATGTGGTGTTGGGGGATATGGTGTAGGGGAGAACTTTGTAGAGTAGGGTAGATGGTTGGACTCGATGATCCCAAGGGTCTCTTGCAACCTAGACGATTCTATGATTCTATGAAAAGCAGCCCCTTCCCCCGTTTCCCCTCCCGCCCTGGGGAGCTGGATCGGTGCAGCGGGACAGGAGGAAAAAAACCCAGCCCCGTTTTCCTGCAGGGACGCAAAGCTCCCCGATGTCTCTGTGGTGGATAAGGCGGCACCCCCGCCTGCCTTCCTGGACGCCGGCGGACTGGCTGCTGTCGCCCCCACGGCCCCCGGGGCCACGCGCAGAGCGCCGCGGCGTCCCTGGGGCTGGTTGCGGGGCGAACACCGGAGGTTTTTGGCGCCGAGGCGACGGCTGCGGCTGCCCGGACTGCGAGCGGGGACAGGGCAGAGAGCGGGAAGGCCTGCCCGCCGGTAAGTGGTCACGGGCAGAGAGCGGGAAGGCCTGCCCGCCGGTAAGTGGTCACGGTCCCTGGGTGGAGGGAAGCGGGCTGAGAGCGGTCACCGCTCATGGCCCCGGTGAGGTCTCAGAGGGGGACAAGGAAGGGGGCGTGGGCGCTGTCCGGCTGCCCGGTGCTTTCCGCCCGCTGCGGACCGGTCCGCAGCGATTTCTGGGCTGGCCGCCGTTTTCCCCCGGCCCCCTCCGGTTCCGGAGCGGCTCGGCCCGCCCATACCGCGCGCCCATTGGTCGCGGTGCCGTAAGCGGCGCCCGTCCTCTAGGAGCCACCGTCCCATTGGTCGATCGCGCCGTCAATCTCCAGCGCCTCCCAGTCCGGCCAATCGGAGCGCGGCAGGCGATCCGACCAATCGGAGCGGGGCGGTCGCGTTGTGATTGGCTCGTCCTCCTGTCAATCCGCCCGGGGGCGGTTGCCATGGTGAGGAAGCCCCGCCCGGTCGCGCATGCGCAGTAGTAAGGACGGCGCCGCCCTCACTACTGCGCATGCGCCACAGGGCGGGGCGTCCTCACCATGGCAACCGCCCCCTGGCGGATTGACAGGAGGACGAGCCAATCACAGCGCGACCGCCGCGCTCCGATTGGTCGGATCGCCTGCCGCGCTCCGATTGGCCGGGGTGGGAGGCGCTGAAGATTGACGGCGCGACCGACCAATGGGACGGGCTCCCCGAGGACGGAAGCCGCTTCCGGCGCCGTGACCAATGGGCGCGCCGCATGGGCGGGCCGAGCCGCTCCGGAAGCGGAGGGGGCCGGGGGAAAATGGCGGCGCGCGCAGAAGCGGCTGCGGCGCGGCGCGGACCGCACCGCACCGCACCGCACCGGACCGGCGCGGGCGGAAAGCACCGGGCAGCCGGACAGCGTCGCGGTGCCGCTGGACAGCGTCGCGGTGCCGCTGGACAGCGTCGCGAGGCAGCTGGACAGCGTCGAGGCCAGTGGGGGGGCGCGGGGAAGGCGGCCGGGGTCCCGAGGCGGCTCCGAGGGGAGACGGCGTTGCGGGGGGGCGGGCTGAGGCGTCTGGGGAGGTGCTCGCGGCTCCCGGGGCTGGCAAACGGGCTCGCGTGGCTGGTGTTGGGGCTTCAGCCGGAGAGGGAGTCGTGTGGCTTTGGGCTGAGGGGCGGGGGTGGAGTCCGGCGTTTTGGGGACTCGAGCAGAGGCTCAGCGGCTGGGTTTTGGGGCTCGGAAGGGGGCAGTAAGCGATGCGGTTCGGGGGCGGAGAGCAGAAGCCGTTTTGGCTGGTTCTGCAGGGGGGGGTGGGCAGGAGGGCGTTGGGGGCTGCGGGGGAAAGCAGGGGCTGGGCGGGCTGCGGGGTGCTCAAACAGCAGGTGAGGTTTTCAAATCTGCAACTTGTAACTGTTGCAGCTTTGTTCTGGCTTCCTCCATTTTTGCAAAAGCTTCTGTTGCTAGACAGAGCATTCCTCTGTGTATCAGCTACTTGAGCTAGTTTATTTCAATGCGTCTGATCAGGTTTGTCTGTTCAGCAAAGTGGCATTTAAAGGTGACGTTTCACCGGATGCCAGCGGCTGTGCCTTATTTCCAGTATAAAGATGTATTCCCCAAATATCAGAGTGGGATATAACAACTGCAGCTGGTCAAAAGTAACACTGAAATGCAAAATTTAGAATTTCTTTTTTCCCATTGGCTCCTCCTCAGTATGAACACAAAGTTAATTTCTATTCTTAATTCCTATTTATGCTACATATATGAAGGATGAACGCGAGGAAAGGAGACCATAAAATACTGGCCTATTGCTATTTGTATGCTGTGCTTTGAACAGAAGAGACAAAACTGTCCTTTTTGTGAAATAATACTGGCTGTATCAGTGCCGTCCTCGTGTTTTTATTCAAAAATGTGAGATTTGTTGCCCCGAATGGTGAGAGTAGTTTTTGTTAATGGAAGTCGCAAGAGGTTCTGCCACCTTAAAAACCATAGAATCATAGAATGGTTAGAATTGGAAGGGACCTTCAAGACCATCGTGTTGCAGCCCCCCTGCCTTGGGCAGGGACGCCTCCACTAGAGCGGGTTGCTCAAAGCCCCGTCCAGCCTGGCCTTAAACACTTCCAGGGATGGGGCATCCACAGCTTCCCCGGGCAACCTGTTCCAGTGCCTCACCACCCTCACGGTAAAGAATTTCCTCCTAACATCTAGTCTGAATCTCCCCTCTTCCGATTTAAAACCGTTACCCCTTGTCCTGTCGCTACCTTTCCCGACAGAGAGTCCCTCTCCGGCTCTCCCGTAGGCTCCCTTCAGATATTGGAAGGCTGCTCTGAGGTCTCCCCGGAGCCTTCTCTTCTCCAGGCTGAACAACCCCAGCTCTCTCAGTCTCTCTTCACAGGGGAGGTGCTCCGTCCCTCCGATGGTTTTCGTGGCCCTCCGCTGGGCCCCTTCCAACAGGTCCACGTCCTTCCCGTGTCGAGGACTCCAAAGCTGGACACCGTACTCCAGGTGGGGTCTCGCGTGCGCAGAGTAGAGGGGGGTAGAATCGCCTCCCGTGACCCGCTGGCCACGCTTCTCTTGATGCAGCCCAGGGTGGGGTTGGCTTTCTGGGCTGCCAGCGCGCGTTGCCGGCTCGTACTGACGTGTAATAATGCTACTGATGTACCGTTAGCAGCCTCGTGTTAAAAGAAGCAAGAAGCTGTAATATCCTTAATTTAGACAGTTTTTACGTGAAATGGTGCATCCTCACTGTTTTGTCACTTTCAGGAGCGAGCAATTGACCGAGAGCACGAGAGAGACCTTTTCCAGCAAGAGATAGGGAAGCCGGAACAACAGCTTAAGGTTCCACAAAGGATTCGGCCTGTCAGCGAGCATCAAACCGGAGAGGTAACGCGCGCTATTGCTTGTACTCAAGGGATCTAAATGGTACGCTGACAGCCGTTCGGATACCCTAGGGAAGCTGTTTTATGGTGTCCCTAACCTGCATCCGTTCGCAAGGCAGGAAAGGAAATCCCCCGAGATGAAAGGCTACGGTGTCGGGGGAACGTGGGGAAAGTGTGTTCTGGGTGTTTTTTGAGTCGGTCGGTTGGATGTTTTTAGTAGCAGACACACAGAAGCCTCGTAACTTTCAAAAAGACTCCCTCGCGTAACTTAATTTAGAAAATGGGGTTTTCAAAAGCCCGTGGAAACATTCAGGACTCCTGTAGCGATTCCCCCTGCTCTTGCGTCCTTTTGTGACATCCTGTTGGTAGCACGGGTACGGGCACCGCAGGAACGCAGTGACCAAGGGGTCACAGCCGAGACGTAGCGGCGCTCTCTGCGTGCGCCTCCCCGGGAGACGTCTGTCTCCCCTGAAACAATCTGGTGACCGCAGAAGGGCAGCTCGAGGAAGTCACAGCAACCTCTTAGGCCCAGCAAAAGCCAGAAAAGCGACAGCGGTGCAAACGCTGTGTATTGTGAAGCTTTTTGCCTGTTTTGTTTGGTGACCTTTGGGTCAATTAAACTGCATTTTATTTTTTGGTGGGTTTTCTCCTGTCTTGCTTTTAGAGCAAGGCTGATATTTTTGCGTGATTCTCTCGCCCGATTTTCAGTCTTCAGCTTCTTCTCGGGTGGCACTGCGATTTTCAAAGAAAAGCTCTTCCTTTCGGTTCAGTTCAGTTGCTGTCGTTCGGTTCTTAAATGGTAGCAACGTTTAGTATTCTATATTAGATAGTTTATGACCACAGACAGTAATGGGACATACATGGATAGACGTGAAATGTAAGTTGTCAAAATATTTATTGCCCTACAATTCTCGGAGGTAGGGGTGTGTTTCCTGGGGTTTCAAAATCTATTTCACTAAAAAGGTTTGTAACAAATCCTGCAAAGTGTTCAGCCCGTACCGGGCGACCTGGCTGTCGTCAGCCTGTGCGTACAAGGAGTGGTGGGCCATTAGCCGAATGTGTGTTAACCGACACGCGTGGAGCAATTCCGCATCCGTCTGCTTCTGTGGCAAAGCGGGTGCCCGCTCCTGTCCTACGGACACGTTCCACAGAGGGGGGAGGCACAATTAGTTTTCCTGAATCCGGGATGTTCGTTTTGAGTTCGTTTTGTGATGCGTCTCCTCATAATTTGAGGCATGGGCAGCGTGTGAATTCCTAGTTAAAATTCTCACAGTTAAAAAGGCAAAACTTCTCCCGAGAAAAAAAATTTCAAATTTGATTGCATAATGAAACGAGGCCTGTTTTTCTGCACAGAAACGATTTGTGCAAATCGTCCTGAATTACAAGCGTGTATACCCAGATGTGTACACTCCAAGTTGGCAGATAGGCTGCAGCAGCAATGTAAAGCATGCTTTAAGGTGAAAGATGGCTGTAACTGTGATGAAAACGTTAAGGTTCGTACTAGATGCTTTTAAAGTAGGATTTTTCACAGGCAGGCGCAGCGGCAATTTTAGAGCCGAGTGGTGCCGAATATTACCCATTTACAGACAGAATTCTCGGTACTGTCTTAGATTTACATCGAATTTCTATCAAATGAGCCACCTAGCCTTCCTATATAGTATATTTTGGTGCCCCGATATTACTTGGCGTATTTCATAAGTATACCTTTTATGGCCGTTTCTCGTGCTTTTCCGAGAGAGCTGCTTTACTTTTTCATAGTTGCACGGTTTTTGAATGCCTCTTCTGCCTTTCAGATCTTCTCTTTCTCCTACGCCTTAAATACTCGTACAAGAACAAGCAGAAAATGTTATGTGCAGCTGTAACGTGCTTTGGGGTTTTTTTTGGTAGGATGAAATGGAAATACTGGGACTGGCGATCCAGAAGTCTGAAGAAGCCACCGTAAAGGACCGTCCCAGTGACTACCGTCGAGTTAGGATTATTAAAAGCACCAAAGCGACACGCTCGTAGAGATGGGGACTACCTCTGGACACGTGTTAATCCCGGTCAGGTGTCCTCGGGATACAGATGGTCTGCGCTTCCTGCTCTGACAAGACAGAAGCGATGAGCTTCAGGATGAGCTCCTGAAGACAAGAAAGAGGCCAGGTGCCGGGGTTCTTGTCTCTTTCTTTGTTTGTTTGTTTGTTTGTTTTGGGCGGGGGGTGGCGGGCGGGCGGGCGTGTGGCTTCCAAAACAGGGTGCGCGGTTGACTGCAGGTGGCAGCCTGCAGAGCTCTTTTGCTGCCTGACCTCGCCTTTTCTTTGTCACTCCTCTTTCATGGCATCTGCGCTGAAAGCCGGGGCGGTCAACGAAGAGACGTGGACAAAACGGGACGAACCGGCGCCGCTTCTGCCTGTTTTCCAGGCTTTGCCACGAACCAAGGAGCATCATCAGCCTCGTCACTGGTGGCGGCGAGTCCTGAGGTGGCTTAGGTGAGTCGAGCCTTCCAGGAACGTCCGTTGTCCGTAGCCTACGGCGTGTCATTTGGACGTCAGTCGGAAGGAGGTTTCCCTTTCTGAAAGGGCACCGGTTTCTCGTGCCAAGCGGTTGCCTCTCCTGAAGTTCCCACGAGAGGGGATCCTCGGAGACGATGCGCTGGGCAGCAGAAGTCATCAGCGAGGAGACGTCGCGCGCTCTATTAAATAGGGACAAAAAGAAAGACGATGTCCTTCCAAAGGCCCGAGCGCGGCACCTCTTCCGACGGCCGATGGCATGGCCGGCCTTTGGGCTCTGGGTCCCCCGTAACAGCGGGGACACGGCCAAACCCTGTTCCTCTGCGTGTTCGGCACAGCCAAAAGCCTTGGCCGGTCCGCCGGTCGTTTTCGGTAGCCTGGTGGATTGCGGCACCGGGGATTGGATTTCCCCCCGCCAAAAGTACAGCCGTTTGGGGAATCTCTTACCTTCCTGGTTTTTTCTATCGTAAAGGAGACTTTAAAAAAAGGGTTAAAGTCGTATAACGTGCAAACTGACTTGCAGGCTTTAAACGGCAACCGTCCACCGGCTGTAGCCTACAGCGTCTTAGGCGTCCCTAAGCGGCGAGGTATTTGTTCCAAATCTTTGAAAAGAGAGGCGACTGAAGGTAACGGGTTGGGTTTTTGGTTGGGTTTTTTTTCTAGTTTTTTTGTTTTTTGTTTTTCCCCCCCCTTTTCTTTAGGCGGAGCGCTCTGAAGAACCTGATTTCTGCCTGGCTTTCAGCGTCGCGTTTCCCCGGCAGTGCGGTAGCATCTCTCTCGGGCAGTGCCGCCGGCCAGATGTCCCTCCTCCTTGGGTAGGAGAGAAAGCAGCCCCCGGTCAAATGACAACTGCGCGTTCTGGAGACGGAGAGCGCAACGGTGGGGGTTCGGAGCTGTGCCAGTTGAATTAGCGCCGAAGAAAAAGTCCGAGGCTTTTCTAGCGTGAGTATTTTTCTTGGCCGTATCTAAACGCGCGCAGAGCTTTCCAGCGGCAGGGAAAGGGAAGGGAGGAGGCGCTTCCCCCCAGCGGGCGGAGGGTTTGTTACGCTGTTAGGCTGAGAAGGTGTTGCAAGTGGCACGGGTCAGTCTGAATAGGGACCTGAAGCGTCGGGATGGCTCCGGCTTTGGCAGGCCGTGCCGTCTTTGGAGCGGAGCTGTTTCCCCGCAATCCTCCTGTAGCTCAGCTCCTGTCCTGTCCCTCGGCCGGAGGGAATTCCTCTACTCTCTTCGGTGCTCTTTCGTTTGATGATGCTGATCTCCGGTTGGGGTTTGCTGTTTGTTTTGCAGGTGCCTCGTTGTCCGCGTCTCGTGCTGCTCGACAGACGCCCCGGCCCGGGTTTGCAGCCGGTGGTGGAGCCGCCTGAGGGGAAGGGGCCAGCCCTGGGTCTGGTCGTTCGGTGCATTTTTTGGGGCGAATTAAAAAAACCGGTGTGTGTGTGGGGGGGGGTGGTGGTGTGATGATGTCATTTGGGGCAGCCGGATGTCAGCGGGGGAGCGACGGTGCGGCGGAGGAGCAGGTGAGTGGGGGTTAAGTGGGGTTCCCCCCACAAGAGGGTGGGTCACGGCCCCCAAACGCCTGAAAACTTGGTGCGGGGCAGGTGGTTGGGGTTTTGGGCGGTGGTGTTTAAAAAATGTTAAAAGCTGTATATGCGGGGGTGAGGCATTGGAGTAGAGAACAATCTCTCATTTTTCTGTGTGTTGAAAAATAATATTCCCTTACGTATATAAAAGGAGTTCCAAATACCAACCCGTATCTCTAAGGATTCTGTATTATTTAATGGGAGTTTAGACGACGGAAAGATTTTTTAAAAGATTTATTTATAAAGAGAGATTGAAGCGTCAAAGCGGATGTCTGGACAGGTCGCTAGTCCAATTGGATGTTGTCTATCTATCGTGCGTGTTAATCTGTAAGTCTAAACAGATGTGACTCTTAGCAGACGTTCTGTCGAAGTGTATCAAGAGCATCCGTTTTCCCTAAGTCTTACCCACGGGTCGGTCAGTGCGGAGGCGTAAACGCCTGTGCTGTAGATGGTTCCAGACTGCAAAGAGAGCCTATCGCTAGAAGGGATTTCCAAACTGGCCCTCCCCTCTGCTCTCTCTTGCCGGCGTCCAAGCGCTTTCAAAAGCGCTTTAAGCAGGAGTGTTGATTCCCAGGAGGATAGGGAAGCTCTACAGAGAGACTTAGGTAGATTGGATCGTTGGGCCAACGTCAGTGGTATGAGTTTCAACAAGGGCAAGTGCCAGGTTCTGCGCGTGGGCCACAATAACCCCGAGCAGCGCTACAGGCTTGGGGAAATGTGGCTGGAAAACCACCTGGAAGAAAGAGACCTGGGGGTTCTAATGGACAAGCGGCTGAACGTGAGCCGGCAGTGTGCCCAGGTGGCCACGAAAGCCAACGGCATCCTGGCTTGTATTAGAAACAGCGTGAGCAGCAGAAGTAGGGAGGCGATTGTGCCCCCTGTACTCGGCACTGGTGAGGCCACACCTGGAGTATTGCGTCCGGTTTTGGGCACCTCAATCCAAGAGAGATGTCGAGGTGCTGGAGCGAGTGCAGAGGAGGGCAACGAAGCTGGTGAAGGGCCTGGAAAACAAATCCTATGAAGAGCGGTTGAAGGAGCTGGGACTGTTTAGTATGAGGAAGAGGGGGCTGAGGGGAGACCTCGTCACTCTCTAAAACTACTTGAAAGGACACTGTAGAGAGGTCGGTGCTGGTCTCTTGGCACGGGTAGGTAATGACAGAACGAGAGGGAACGGCTTCAAGCTCCAACAGGGTAGGTTTAGACTGGACGTTAGGAAAGAATGTTTCACAGAGGGAGTGGTCGGGCATTGGAACAGGCTACCCAGGGAGGTGGTCGAGTCACCATCCCTGGATGTGTTTAAGAACCGTCGAGATGTGGTGTTGGGGGATATGGTGTAGGGGAGAACTTTGTAGAGTAGGGTAGATGGTTGGACTCGATGATCCCAAGGGTCTCTTGCAACCTAGACGATTCTATGATTCTATGAAAAGCAGCC